>NW_015091670.1:1287271-1298498 GCF_001431845.1 Calidris pugnax | reverse complement strand
GGGGCCGGGGGCTGCGCGCTGCCGTGCGGGGGTCGCTGCAGCGGGGGCCGTCGGGCAGGGGCTGGGGTTGCCTCGGGGGGCTCCCGGGTGGGGGCCGTGGTTTGCAGGGGGGCGTCCGTGCCGGGCATCAGGCCGTGGCACACGGTCTCGTGCGTTTGTGCCAGGGAATCTGGGCCGTGGTGGGTGAGTGGGTGCCCGTCCCGGGAGCGGGGGGCTGTGCGGGGCAGTGCGGTGTGTGCCGTGGGGAGCGGCGCCGTGCCTCCCGGTGGGGGGTATAGGAGGGTGGTTGTGGCGGTGGGAAGTCTTGGGGGACAGGGGGACAGGGGCCACGGCTTGCATCAGGATGTGGGCACTTCAGGACTGTGGGCACTTCATGACAGGAGCTGTGGTCGGAACTGAGGGGTAAGGGCTGTGATGTGCTGTGGGGCTGTGGTTGTAGGGGGAGCCTATTTTGGGGATTAAGGGCTGAGATTTGCAGTGAACAATGTGTTGGGGTTTGCAGTGACACGTACACGCCGGGAGGTAGGGGCCATGGTCAGTGGATGGGATGTGCTGGGAACAGGAGCCCTGCTTTTCAGTGACACGCAGGCAGAGCATCCATCAGAGGACGGGGACCATGACACCTGCGGTACGGTCCAGGAGCGTTAGTCGGGCAGGGGGACTTCTGCAGACATGGCCTTGCTTTTGTGACTTACCTGTTTGTGGTCCTCGCGTATCTGGGCACAATTGGGTGTATCTACCCTCAGGGCTTCACACATACCTATGCATGATGCTCAGCAACCATTTTTCTGTGTGCTCTGTTGCCTGTGTGCAAGCACAATTTGTGAGGTAAGGCATCTCCACCCCGAACAACGAGCTGTTCTCTGGGTTTAGGGTGTGCTGGGCCGTCCTGTGCTTGGGGTTGTGTGGTTGTACTCGTGTCTGGGCCCCAGCTTGCTGTTTTGCCTGTCCCTGATGTCTCGGGGAGCTGCTGGAAAAATGAGAGTCTGCCACTCTTCCAAAACTGGGTCAAGGAAGCAGGGAACTCCAGCGCGGGGTTTGACTGCAGGGGTGCTGGTACCCACCAGTGCCTGTGGGTGCGAGTCGGGGTGCTGGTACCCACCAGTGCCTGCGTGTGCGTGTGCGAGTCTGGGTGCCAGCGTGAGGGGAGCAGGGGAGTTACGGAAATAGGATTTAAACTGGAACTGGACCTGCTCTTCCTTGCCCTGGTATCTATGGACTGGGATGCTTAAAGCCTTCGGCGACGTAAGGGTTACAACTGTTGGGCATCTGTGAGAAACAGTCACACATGAGGCAGGCTTTGCGGCTGTACCTACAGCAAGGCCTGGTGGGAAGGTGCCTTCCTGTGCCGATGTTCTTCCATTTGCTGTGGGTTTGTACCGGGGTCCTGGGTCGCAGGAGGGGAGCTGAGGGCCTGGGCTCTGCTCCTCTCTTGCTCTCCGTCTCCTGGCGAGCGCCCTTGCCCGGGATGCTCTCGGTCAGTCAGGGCTGGCCGAGCGACGCTGCCTGCGGCCCTTGCAGGTGGGGAGGTGGCACAAGACCCCCATGCTCTGAGAGGGGGAGCTGGAGACCCTGGGGCTGGGGACTGCACGGGGTGCAGGCATTGCTTGCTTGCCCGCAATGAGGCTCGGGGCTCAACTTGCCAGGGGACAGTGTGGGGACAGGGATGGCTCTTGCTGGGGCATGGTGGGGTCTTTCCCCCAGGAACTTGATAGACTTGGCTAAAAGCTTCCCTTGTCATTCTGTCTCAGCAGTGACCTGTGGGTGATGGAGACAATGCATCCCAAATTTCTGTAATTTCTTTGTTATACTAACACTTAAATGCATTGCAAAGTTCTTGTGCATTTTGCACCTGCACAGTAGCCCTCAGTGGAGACTCTGCTGACTCTGCCAAACCCGCCAGGTATGTGGCAACAGGGGCTGAGGGCAAAAACGGGCACAAAGGAGATTATTACAAGGTCCTTTTTTCAGATAATAACCTTTTTTTGCTGTTGTTGTACAGCATGTAACAACTAAATATTCATATAACACCTAAGTATTCTTAATATTGGTAGTATTATGATATGAATAATGCATATCTGCACTGTTTGTGTTTTGTACTGCATTGTTCACTTAAACCACTATTGTGTTCTGGAGGTGCACACCGACAGACACACGAGCAGCCCGCTACAGAATATTCTGCTGAGATTTCCACCAGCTAAAAATTATTGCTGCTGCCTCCGCACCCGAGTGCGTAAATGCACATGCAAATGGTGAGGCACGCGTGCGGAAGCGGTGAGGAGCCGGGCATTGGGCTGTGGGGTGCCCGTGGGGTGGGGAGGGGGCCGGGGTGGCAGGCTGGGGTCTCCTGCCCGCCTTGTCAAGCTGTGGCATCCCGGCAGGGTGAGGGTCTCTGATGGAGGCACCGCAGGAGCTGGGGGGCAATGGCAAAGCGGGTCCTGCCCTGGAGCACAGCATAGAGCTGTGGGAGGGGGGGGTCTGCAGAGCTGGGCTGGGGGCTGGCGGCGGGGTTTGGGGTAGAGCCGAGCTCCTCCGTAAGAGCCAGGGCAGGGGCACGTGTGGTGGGGATGTGGGAGAGGAGCTGCTCCGGGCGCTGCCCTTGGGATGAGGAATGTTGCAGGGATGGCCACAGCTGGGAGGTCGCGTTGGGAGGGCCAGCGGCGCTCCTGGCTCCTGCCCTGCTCTCCCTCTGCGTGGGGGCAAGGAGGGGCTGTGGGGGCAACTGGGACAAGCTGGGAGCAGAGCTGTGGGGCAGGGAAAGGGTCCCCTCCCGGGCAGCAAGGAGCTCCCCCTGCCTGCCTCCTTCCTGAGCTCATGCCCACTGCCAGCCCGGGAGGTGGCATTTGGTGGTCGGGTTCTGCCCCTGGCACCGGGCTCACAGGAGCAGGAGCCGTGGGGTGCAGTGGGGGCTCGGCCGCCTCGGGGGCCTGGCAGTGCCCCCTCGGGGGCAGGAATCCCCTCCACCACAGCAGGCCTCGAGCAGGGGGAGGCCATGCAGCTAAAACGAGTACAAAGAGTAAATTGCCATCCCACTCCTAAATGCAGCTGAGCTGCTGTAACTGTGACAACAGGCAAAAGCTCTGGTTCATGAGAGCCTTGGCTCCCGTTGGCAGCGTGGGAAGGGGAGGCAGCACCGGCTTTGTGAAGGTCTCCCCAGGATCAGCCCAAACGTTCAGGGCTGGGGGGTCTGTGCCGGTTCCCCCAGTCGGGCTGCCCACCTCGCCGGGAGCAGCGGGGGGACGGGACGTTGGAAACCCAAGAAGCAGGTCGATCTGGAGACTCGTCTGTCATTAAATATTGAACGATCTCTGGCGGCAGCGCCAGCAGCTCAGTGAGTTGGTGACTCTGGATGCCGTGTGCGCTCAGCCGTGACTGCACGGGTGACCTGGGGGGGAAAATGGGGCTGTGCAGAGCCGGGGACGGTGCAGGGGGGACCACCAGCCCCTCCCCAAGCAGAGCTGAGCCCTAGGATGTGTGTGCCCCACAAGGAGCCTCTCCTTGCCAAGAGCCCCCATGGCGGGGCCGGGCGATGCTCCAGCCCAGACCCTGCTCTCAGGGGCTGCTTGTTTGGAAGGACCTGATCCTTTGAGTTGCTCTTTCATGCCAAGGAGGATGACTTTGCAAGCTCCGGAACAGCAGAGAGACCTGGGTGGGCAGGGGTGGGTTTGGTGTTTGGCTGGGCCTTGTTGGCACCAAGAAACCCGAGGGGGCCGTTTGGTTCAGGGCTGTGCGTCTCCCCCGGACGGAACCGCGGGGTCCCGGGCTGTGTCCCACCTCCCTACAGCTGCTCCCCCTGGGGACGTGGGGCTCCCTCCCCGGGGAGAGGCTGGCATTCCTGGCTTATTTAAGGAGTGGTTTAGACTTCCAGGTCTGGATTCTTCTGCTTTTTATAGACATCCTCAGGGGAGTGCAAAGAATGGCAGGAAACGCGGCGGCCCCGCAGGCGCTCGGCCCTGGACGCTATTGTTCGGTGCTGGCGGAAGCCGGGCGCAGGCAGGGCTGCCCGGGGACCTTCCCCTGAGCGGGGGAGGCTCCGCGGGGGCTCAGCCACCTCCTTACAGCATCATGTCATGTTTCCTGGCCTCGGTAGGAAGGGACTATGGCTCCCGGCGTGCATGGGGATACAGGACATTGCATGCTGCGCCTCGGGGACTGAACCCCTTCCTCCATCTCTCCTGCTGCTCTGCAGGGTCACAGATCCCTGGGGCTGTGACAGGAGCCTGCTCTGACATGATGGGCATAGTCCAGCTCCCCCTGACTGTCTGCTCACCTCCAGCCCGAGTCCCGCAGCCCCCTGGAGCAGCTGTGCTGAGCCAGGCTGTGCCAGGCAGTGCCGTGCTACCACGGCTGTTTGGCTGCGGTGTGGTGAGTCCAGTGGCTGAGCCTGGGCTTGCACAGAGATGGGCAGGGGTGTCTGCTTGTGGCACCACAGCCCTTGGCCAGAGCTTGTGGCTGCCCCATTGCCAGGGAAGGCTCGACGGGACGGGAAGGCATTCCTTGTCTGGAGCAGCTGGAATGGACTCCTTGACGATGCTTGAGAGAGGGAGCAAGCAGGGTAAGGGCCCCAGGAGACCTCAGGAGGCAGAAATGGGCATATATCCCCGGTAAGAACCCTGATCCCAGGCATCTGTGTGTGTCCCATCTGCCGTATCATAACCCCGTGGACATCCCGCTGTGCAGAGAGGCATTCCCACAACCCTCCTGAGATAGGAGTCTCCAGATGCTTCCTAGCTCCCAGTTCTGTCTTGGGGACAGTTTTGCTTCCAGTGACTTGTCATTTCTGATCATGTCATGTTTGTCAGACTGCTGGGGACCAGCAGCTGTGGCTGCTGTGAGTCTGCAGTCGGCGCCTCTTATCCCGGAAAGGGAAAATGCTGAATGAAAAGCAGGGAATCTGGACACTTGTGATAAAAGAGTCAGACTTAGACAAGCAAAAGGGGAAAGGCAGAATTGCCATTCATGAGCAGGAGGACTAACAGCCTCCCTGGAGCTCTCCCTGCCAGTCTGAACAAGGCCCCTCTGGCTCCACAGACAGCAGGATCCTCAGGGACTGCCAGGGCTCGGATCCTGGCGGTGTGCAAGCTGCAGTCTAAATACATCGCAGATCATCTGCATAATTTATTCTTCAGTGAGGAGTTTAATTTATCAGGTCCAATAATAAACTCATAAATCTCCTTTGCCTGTTATCAGGGTTGGGAGAAGACGCTCATGTTATAAGCGTTTAATTTATCTCCTGAGCTGCTTCCCGAGCAGATCGGTGCCTTTGACGTTGCTGGATGCAGATTCCCATGGTCAGTGTTCCACCGGGTCCTCCTCACCTGAGGACAGAAAAGATGGTCCTTGAGAGGCCCAGCTCAGAAGGAGCTCAGGAGGTTGTGCTGGCCCAGATCTGCTCTGGAGGTGAGGCTGGGATGGAGTTAGTGGGGAGCCAGAAGGAAGATCCTTCCTGCTGGAAACTGAGCAAGGCTGGTGCTGGGAGCCACCCTGCAGTTCAGGGCCACCCTTGGGGACCCTCTCGCTGCCCTGGCTCACCTTTGGCACTGCCCTGGGGCGTTGGGGACTGGCTGGGGACCCGCTGCCTGCACCGAGGGTTGATGTTCCTGGACACCAGCAGAGCCTGCCCGAGGGGCTGCATGGCCTTGCCAGGTTTGCTGCTGCTGGTAATTTGGGTTGGCGTCCTCAGCCACAGAAACCTCTAGATCTGGCTGGGAACTCTGGGTTCTGGGCCTCAAGGGCTTCCTGTGGCCATGAGTGACACCATCTAGTCATGGGTGATGTGGGGAACTATTTCCTTCTCTTGCTGCGAGATCCCACCACATTTTCCGCTGCCCTCATGCTGTGAGATGAAAAGAGCAGAAGCGTCGTCCCCTTTCTGCAGACTGATCAGGATGTTACAGCCTTTTATCTGTGTCCCTTCCTATTTGCCTCCTTCTAAGGCAGCAATCTCCACTCTTTCCTTTCTCTTCTGAAGACAGTTTCTCTTGCCCTTTGGTCATTCTTGCCTCCTGTTTCCGAGTCCCCTTGGTTGTGGATTTCCCCGGGGAGCACTGGTGCCCAGTCCTGCACCCCTTAGACGCGTGGGGCTGTGCGCAGGGTGATGGCTGTGTGGGCACCTATTCCCCACGTGCTCGGGCGCCCGTTTGGCTTCTGGTGCTACCAGGGCTGCCCCAGTGCCCCCATGCCCGGGGGACAGTGGTGAGGGGCAGCTGGTGCTTGGCTGGGTGAGGGACAAGTTGCTTCTGGGGGCTCACAGCTTGGCTCCCCGGGGCTGTCCCTGCAGCCATCACAGCCTGGGGTCTTGGTGCGCCTCTGGGGAAGGCTCCCGCACTCCAGATGGCTGCCACGTGTGGGGCATTTGGTTAGATGTCCATTTGATGCCCGTGCGGAGGCCCAGGGGGTGTGGGGCCGGGCCACCAGGCGTGCTGGGGTGCTGGGGTTTTGCTGCCTGTGGTGACAAGTAGCTGTAGCCACGCTGCTCCAGCTGAACCCCCCGGCTCCCCGGGCTGAGGCTGGCTGGAGGCGGCAGAGGGAGCCGGGAGCAGGGGCTGCCGGAGGTGCCTTTGGTGGATGGGGAGTTCTTGCTCTGCAGCACTGCGCCACCGGCCCCCTCATCCCAGCTTCCCAAGTGCAGCAACCAAATCCCCTGGCACTGCTGGCAGCCGTGGGGCGGGAGGGGTTGGGGCTGCTCTGTGCCCTGGCCTGGCGCCGGACCACGCTCTGTGCTGTAATGAGGGATTTTGTGTGGTGCATAGGTGGGAGGGAGGCTGTGTCGGGGTCCCTGTGCCCAGGGGTGTCACCCCTCAGCCCTGCAAGGCTGTGCTTGCTGAGGCTCCAATTCCCCACAGGCACAGCAGTCCCTGCCCCACTGCCGGTCAGCCTTGGTGTTCACAGTGCGAGGTGCTGTTTTCTTTAGGTCCTACATGCACAGCTGTGGTGGGTTTCCTCTGTTTTCATGGCAGCGGTGTCCCACGAGCTTTTTTTGGTGAGGGGAGTCAGTGGGGCAGTGGCAGCTGTGTCCGGAGCATCGTGCTGCGGCCCCGCTGGGACCTGGGCAGCATCATTTTACAGAGGCACACAATAGCTGCTGAGTTTTCCAGGTGCATCGCAGTGTCTGTGATCCTCCTGCCAGGGGAGGCTGGAGTGTATCTTATGAAATGTTTAAAGCCTGGTGGCACCCCAGCTGCCTGCGTGTCACCCCGCCAGCGCTCGCAGAGCCGGGATCCCTGCGGCGGCCCCTTCCCCCCCAGCACCTTGCACTCACCGACACCAGCTGCAGCGCAACGGGCGTGCTCCAAGAAATCCCAAGTCATACATTTTTAATTTTCTACAACACAGCAGCCATTTCAACCACTCACCCAGAAAGGATCTTTAATGAGAAGCAGGGAGAGAGACCGTACACGTTTCCAGCACATAAGAGAGCAGACACATTATGGATACCCTGTTCTCTTTTCCTGGCCGCCCGTAGCGCTTCCTGAATGTAGCCTGGGGCGCTTCCCATGTCATCTTCTGGAGATGGGCACAGCTGGGCCCTGGAACCCTGCTGCTTGTCCCAGACTAGAGGGCTGACCCTGCGGAGGAGCTGATCCTTAGCATTGCTGGCATTTCAGCTCCAGCCTGCCCAGGACCCTGCCCGGCAGCGGGTGACACAGGGTGGGAGAGGTGCAGGAGGAACCCCCCCCCAACCCAGGGCAGGAGAGGTGCAGGAGGACCCCCCTGACCCAGGGTGGCTGCATCTGCCTTTCCTGGTGCTTGGGCCAGGGCTGTTTCCTCGGGAAGCTGCATTCCCCTTGCCAAGCTGTGCTGTGTGGCCAGCGGAGGCAGGGGGCTGCTGGTCCCCCAGCCCGCCTGGGAAGGGGCAGAGCCCCTGTGGCTCTCCCCGGGGGGCAGCAGAAGTGCCAGTCCAAGGGGCGAGGATGGCCCCTTGTGGGCAGGAGGGCTCGGGCACAGGGGGGTCAGGGACGCTCTGCGGTGGGGTGGCAAGTGATGGTGCAAGCTGCAGGTGACCTTCCCTCTCTCCTGGTGTCCTGTAGGAGGTTTGCTCTGGGGATGCTGTTGTTCCCAGCCCTGAGGGCTCTGCTGCAGGCTGGATCTGCTGTCTGCATGGGTGCTGTGTGCCCGGGGGCCCTGTGGGCGCTGCGCTGTGCTGATGCTCTCCTTGCTCTCTGTTCTCCGCAGGTTGATGAAGAGGGAGGAGTGCTGTGACCCCGAGCCCGTGACAGTCATTTCAGGTAAGTGCTGTTCTGTCCTTCCCCTCCTGCCATCAGAAACACCCTGGGCCTCCCGAGGGCAGGCAGTGGGGAGAGGGCTCAGGCTGGTGAGGATCCTGCAGCCTTGTCCCCCAAGTCTGGGACAATGGGGACGGGGACCTGGCTGTGGTGCTCGAGGGAAGCTTCGTGGAGAGCTGGGGGCAGAAATGGGGGTTGTGAGGACTGGCAAAGGATGGCAGGGCTGAGGCTGGAGGGGACATGACATATTCAGATGGGCTGCAGGTGACGTGGCAGCTGTTAGGAGTCAGGGGTGGGTCATTGCTACGCGATGTGCTTCGAGGAGTCATCAAGGGGAAAGGTCTCAGGGAGACTGGTGAAGCAGGTCTGCCTGGGCCTGTCCAGCTGGATCCAGGGTGCCCCCTCTGATGGATCCCCCAGACCCATCCAGCTGGGGTCCAGGCTGTCTGTCTGGGACAAGTACCACTGGTCTCAGAGGTTCCTGGACATCACACTAGTGTGGTGCCCTGGCTGCTCGGATATTCCTCATGCAACGGGGGTTTTTCCTGCCCTGCCGGAGGACAACGGAGCCTTTGCAAGCGCTGCCCATCCCCAGCACTGGTGTGGCTGGTGACTGTGTCACCCAAGGGCTGTGCTCCGGGACTGGGTGCTGCCTGCAGACTGCTCTACAGACCAGGGCAAGTCTGGGTGGGCGCTGGGTGCGAACGTGCAGCACGTTGTGAGCAGCATTTTCTTTGGTCGCACTGAGTCTTCAGGTGTTCGGCGCTGCCTCTGTGGCTGCTGTCAGGCTGACCCCAGGGGAGTCCGGTGCCATGGTGTGAGGGCAGCTGGCCCCAGATGTGCACAGTGAACCCCCAGTGCCATTGCTGGCAGCTGCCAGAGCTCATGTCTCACAAAGGGCATCAGATGGGGGATGCCCCAGCCCCAGGTTGCCAGGCTGAGGGCAAGGGTGGCACATTTATCCTCCCAGGGCACCAGGTGGATGTGGGCAGGGGAGGGATGCAGCAGCTGCTTGCTGTGACCGTGGTAGGGCCAGAGCCTGGAACCGAGGGAGAGAAGGGCAGCGAGAGCTACGCTGGGGACAGGGAAGCACAAGGGACAACACGGGAGAGGGGAGTGGGAAAGCTACTGCCCGCAGCTGGTGGAGAAGCAGCTTGAGCTGCAGGACACACTGGGGAACAGTAGGGGAGAGATGTCCCATGGGGATGGGAGGTGGCGAGTGACAATCGTTTCCCGTGACCTGGGGCTGGTCTGTCCCCCGCCTTAGGTTCTTTGCTTGGTGGTGGGAGCAATCTCCTGCCCTGCGTCCTGTGCTGCCCTGGCCTCTGCGTGCTCCTCTGAACAGCCTTCTCTCTCCCCTCTCCACAGGGGTTTCTTGGTGCCCAGCACAGAGCCCAGCCCTTGCCTGGCACGGTATGGGCTGGTTCCTGCCGGTGGAGCCTCTGGCTGAGCTGTTCTGCTCCAGGTGTGCACACCTGGGTGTGCTCACACCTCCTGCTCCCATGCACCAGTGCAACCAGGGCTGGGACTTGACTCCAGCTCCTGCCCCCGTCCCCAGGCTGTGACCTGCCAACCCCCTTCATTGCAGATGTTTGCCATGTTCCATCTCAGGGCAGGGACCCCCGTGCACCCCATATGGACACCTCCGTGGGGCTTGGGCTCAGGTGGTGCCAGCCCCTTCTCCCTGTGCCCCAGGCGGGCTGAGCTGTGGCACGCAGCAGGCTGTGCGTGTCAAACCTCAGGGTGAAGACTTGGAAACCAGAGGGTGAAACAAAGGAAGCACGAAATGCTAATGCGCAAGAATAGTGGGTGCTTTTTCTGGCTTCAGCAGGCTCCTTTCAGAGCCTCATCTCAGCCTCATTCCAGGACCCCTGGAATGCATTGCCACTTCACCTTGTGATTCCCCGGATAACCCAGGCTGCCCGTACAGGGCTGGCAGCGCTGCGTGGGCTGAGCCGCGGGGGCCGCGCTGCGTGTTTCCGCGCGGGGGCTGCGCTGTGCGGGCTGCGCTGCGGGGGCTGTGCTGCGTGTTTCCGTGCAGGGGAGTTGCTGTGCCGCGCTCTGCCGTGCGGTGCCATGCTGGGCTGGGGGGCTGCGGTGCGGCGAGGGGTGCTTCCCCGCAGGGCTGTGCTGGTTGGCTCGGCACCGGCTGCCAGTGCAGGGCAGGTGCAGCCTTGGAATGTGTGCGGTGGGGATGAATGGTGTTTGTGCTGAGATGTGGGCATTGATCCAGGCTTTTCTTCTGCTGGCTTGTGTGTTCAGTGAAGTCAGTGCTGCCTGGTCCCAGAGCTCATCCATGACTTGCAGGGCCCAGATCTGATTGCTGTGGCAGCATTGTTTCTGAACACTTGCAGCAGGTCACTCCTCAGAAGGCAGCGCCCTGACATGCTCCTCTTCTTTCTGCTGCAGAACAGCAGATCCCAGCGGGAGCGGGGCCCCGTGGAGCTGGGCTTGGGGAAGGCAATCCCTGTGCAGGGTTTTGTTCCTGGCTCTGAAGGGGATGGACCGTCCTCCCCTGCTACGGCCCCAGCCCAGGCCTGTGGGACACGAGGAGGGTTCTTGGTGTCTGGGAGGCTGTGGCCGATCCAGGAGCCTGGCTGGGTCCAGCTCCGCTGCGTCCCCGCTGTGGCTGCCTGGCTGGGTGCTGCCTGGCACCTCTTCCCCGACTCTGCCTGTGTTGGGCCGGGCGGGCGGCAGGAATGGGCAGGGGTGCGGGCAGGGGAGGCTGCCGGGGAGGCGATTAGCGTCTCAGTCCCAGACAAACAGATGGAGGCAGCGTTATCCTATTACCTCCAGGCTAAGCGGGAGAGGCTGAGCGGTGCGTTCAGGCTGGCTGGTCAGCGGGTGCTCTGGGGTCCTGAGGTGGCAGGATGTTTTTCCGGGGTGGCAGCCACCCTGACGCCAGCTCTGGATAGTGTCTGCACCGGGCAGCACGGAGTCCCCAGGAACAGGTCAGGTACCCGTGCTGGGCAGGGGGTCAGCACGGCAGCCATACACCCTGC
>NW_015091670.1:1276393-1286948 GCF_001431845.1 Calidris pugnax | reverse complement strand
GCACACCGCCCGTCTGTGTGGGGCGGGGGTTTGGGGGGGGGGGGGGGCAGGGTGCCTGCAAAGCTGGGGTGCTGGGGCTGAGAGAGAGGGTGGTGATGGCACCTCACTGGGGGTGATGGCGAGAGGGCAGGCGGTCCTGACAGCAGCAGCTTTGCTGGTTGTGTAACTGCTGGAGGTCCTCGGGTTTCTTGCTTCTTGCTGTGTTGTGCTCCTCCTGAGCTGGAGCGGGGAGGGTGGAGGAGCCGTGCGGGATTGCAGGAGGCACAGGGAGTCCAGGAGTGTGTGCAGTGTGACACACTGGGCCAGCCTGTCCTTGGTGGGGCTTCTCCAGGGTCTGTCCTCACGTGTGTTTGACCCAGGCATGCTCCTCTCCTGCATCGATGGGCTGGGAGTGTGCAGGGGGTCCTTATGCTCTGCCTCCACATGAAGAGCTGAGGGGGGTTCAGTGACTCGTGGGACAGGAGGAGATGCCAGTCCATCTGGTCACACCTCTGGGCAGAGGCGTCCATGGCCAGGCTGGTTCATGGGACTCTGGAAGGGTCTGACTCCCTGCTCTGGTCTGGGTGGTGATTTCCAGCTGCTCCCGTGGTACTGTGGGTGGTGCAGTGCCACCCGTGAGGAGAGGTCTGTCCTTGTCCCTGCTGGTCCCGCTCGGCAGCATGACCTGCGGACTGGGCAGGCACCAGGCTGCAGCGTGGGTGCAGGATTGGGGACCCCCACGGGGTGCACAGGGCCTCGCACGTGCTCCGTGAGAGCGTGTAGCTGTGGTTACCAAGGTGACCATGTTAAGTGATGTTCCTATGGCTACACACTGCTCCTGCTCAGAGTTACTGTGGGGGGAGTGTGCGGAGCCCCCAGGACACCCGGTGCCTCCTGGAGAGGCTGTTCTCATTGACACCACCCCCTGGCTCCCACACCGGGGACACCTTCCTGGGGTGGGAGAGCTGCCCCACGGGCACGGGCTGGGCTCTGCTGGGCTCTGCAGACCCGAGGGCCCGGGGCTGGACCAGCTGTACGGGTCTCCGTGCCCGGCAGGGAAGGACCGGTGTTCGCAGACAGCCCTGCTGGGACAGGCCCTGCATGGTGATGGGGCTCTGGGGACACTAGAGCAGCAGCCACCACATCCCTGGGGCCCTGCAGTAGAGGTGCCAGCTGGGATCCACGAGTCCTGCAAGTTTCAGATCCTTCAGCTGCCTCTGCCTTTCCCCAGGCTCTGTTCTCCCCCTTGGTGGGTGCTCCCTGAGGTGGGGTGCTGCGGGGACAAGCTGGGGTGCTGCATGGCCCATGCTGCACATGGAGGGGTGAGGGCAGCCCAGGAGGAAGGACTGCAGTCACTGGTGCTTTGCTGGGAACTGGGACAGATAGGGGAAGGGGCTGCAGGGTGGGAAGCAGCAGGAACTTGTCATGAATCTGATGGAGAAGAGCCTGGAGGGACCTGAGACATGGGTCAGTTGGAGAAGGAGGGAAAGGGGGTGTCAGGGAAGTGATTCTCTGCTCTGGATTTGCACTGGAGTGAGCCCAGGCTGGGAGCCTGGAGGGACTGCCCTCACCTGGGCAGTGTTCCCATGGTGCTGACCATGGCAGCCACTGGCATCTTGCTGCTGCTGTGGGATCCTGGAGCCCCACACAGGGATGTTCTCCCGTGGGGCAGCCAAGGAGGCACAGAGCCCAAGGAGTGAGGCTGGGATGGTACAAACCCAAAATTGCCTGAGAGTTAGCTGTTCCTGTGCAGACCAGGAGGTGGCTGGCTCAAAGAGGAGGGGGGAAGCAGCCAGAGAGCAAGCAGCAGACCCTGGGGAGGTGGGCATCAGACAGAAACAGGGATTTAAGAGGCCACACGTATGACCAGGGCTGTATGTGCAGGCTGATGGGGCTGGGTTTCAGGCTTTCCACTCCAGCCCCTCATCCCTGCTCTTGTGTCATTGTTCATTGCTACTTGTGCTTTACAGGAACAGCTAGAGCTGTGAGCTGCTTCTGCTAAAAGCCATTGGCACAAAATGGGCTTGTTTTAACCCGGGCCAGCTCCCTGGGCCAGCTGGCAGCGTGGGCTGCGTGTCCAGCCCAGGGGTGTATCTATGTTATCTATGTTTACAAGTACCTAAAGGGTGGGTTGAAGGATGATGGAGCTGGACTCTTTCCAGTGGTTCCCAGTGACAGGATGAGGGGCAACGGGCACAAGCTGGAACATGGGAAGTTCCATTCAAATATGAGGAGAAACTTCTTTCTGATGAGGGTGCCAGAGCCCTGGAACAGGCTGCCCAGGGAGGGTGTGGAGTCCCCTTCTCTGGAGATCTTCAAGACCCGCCTTGATGCAGTCCTGAGTGACGTGCTCTGGGCAACCCTGCTTTGGCAGGGGAGTTGGACTAGATGATCTCTAGAGGTCCCTTCCAACTCTGATAGCTCTGTGTAAGTGAGTGCACAGGGATGGGGACAAGAACCAAACTGCTGTGTCCCAACTTTGCCACTACGATGCCTGTCGTGCAGCCTCAGCACACACTGCTGTCCTGCGCGCCTGTGGTTTTGCGGCTTCTGTGGTTTTGCGGCACTGCACTCCTTGGTGGCCATGCAGTGGATTCCTCTCCTGCCATGGTGAGCAGTGGACGTAGGCAGATGGTGAGGGCCTGCAGGACAGCTAAGGATAACTCTCGGAAACCCCTGTGCCAAAGGCTATTGTCCCCAAACTCTGCAGGCAGGATTCCCTATGAATTGCCAGCAGCCGTGCACTGCGGCTGCCTCCACATGGTTGTGTGTGGGGAGCTCAGGGGTGCCCCCGTCTCTCTGCGGGGCGCTCAGAGACACTGATGAGTCCCAGTGTTCCCAGAACTGCACTGGGTGGGTGATGGATGCTGCTCCTTACCCCGCTGCCCCGCACTGGGGCTGGCACCGCTCTGCTGTCACCCCGGGAGACCCCAGCGCTGGCCGGGTTTGCTCCTGAGAGCCGTGCGTCGCGGGGCTTGCCCTTTAATCATCTGCACATCCCCAGTGGCCCACTAACCCTGGCCAACGGGGAGAGGGAAAATCAATTGGCAGGAGAATTACCCGTCAGGCACTGTAGGACGCTGCGGCCACGGGCAGGCTGATCAATGAGCTCTGCTCCCTCTCCTGCCGCTCGTTAGCTCTGTGCATCCTGACATGGTCTGGGGCTGCAGTAAGGACAGTCCTGCCCCTGCCCCTGCCCACGTGGGTCAGCTCTGGAGGACATGGGCAGTGGTGGCAAAGGACGAAGTTGGGCTGGTACAGACTGCTTTGTGCTCCCTGTCACGTGGGGCTGGGAGGGAGCCATGGCAAACAGCAGGGCCAACTGACCTGCTTGTGCCCAGATAAGCGGTAAGGACGGCTCCGGCATCACGAGGCCCTGGCTCCTGGTCCTCACGGGGCACCAAGGACCAGCCCTGGGTTGGGGGGAAGGTGGCCCGTGGGAGCCCCAGACTGTGGACACCCCATGCGGGGCACCCAGGTCAGGCCCCGTGGAGGGGACAGAGCCGCACAGTCCCTCCCGCTCCCCATCCCCCCCGCGGAGGCCACCGTGCCTTCCACAGTGCTGGCAGCCATCGACCGTGCGTTCCAGCTGCAGCCGCAGCCGCCCCTGGTAAATCAGTAACGTCTGGCCTGTGGGAGAGGACGGCTCTGCTTGTCCCATGGGCATTGCCAGCCAAGCCAAAGCGGAGGCTCCCCGCTCCTTTGAGGTGAGGGCTGGACTCCGTGCAGCCACGCGGGAGGGCCGGGGGCTCGGGCAGGGCTGTTCAATGTGACCCAGGGCTCCCTGGTCCTGGGAGGACTCAGGGGGGATGAGGAGCTTGCACAGCACCTGCAGGCAGAGCCAGGGCCGGGCTCGGTGCTGGAGCGGGAGGGGAGCCGGGAGTGCGTGGGAGCTGCTGGAGCAGGCCTGGGGTCCGGTCTCCGGAGGGGCAGGCATGACCCGGGCTCCATGGCTGTGTCTGGGGGCCTGGCAGGGCAGGGTGGGTGCCGGTGCAGGTGGGTGGACACACTGCCCTGTTCCCGGTGCAGCTGCCTGGGTGCTGATCTGGAGCAAGGCGGGTGAAGTCCATCCCTGCTCGTCCTTTCACGAGGAGCGGCTGAACCCCAACAGCTCTTCTTGCCACCACCGCGACAGCCCCAGCGCCCGGTGCTGTTCCCATTGATCCCAGTGGTGACAGCCCCGTGTGCTGCTCTCTGCGCCCACCCTGGCGGTGACACCCCAGGAGGAGCCGCATTTCCCCTTGTCCCCCACTTGTGAGGCTGGCATCTCTGGGACCCACAGTCCCGGTGCGGTGCGAGGAGCCCCAGAGCACGGCGACCTGCTGCAGTGGTTCCCTGCCTGCCGTGGGGAGAGCTGGGGTGTGTGTGCTTCTCCCACACCTCCGCATGACCCAGGTACCTGCTCCCCACCGAGATGGTGCTGCGTGAGCTGTCGCTGCCAGCATCTCTCCCAGGAGAGCAGGACTCCTGCTAGAGCAGTTCCTGCAGGCTCTGATATCGAGCCTGAAGTGCCCTTGCTGGGCACGCACACCTGGGGATAGGGTGAGCCAGATGCTCCCATGCTTGTGTGTATCCAAAGAGCTTGTTCCTCAAAGGGCTGGGCCTTTCTGGAGTCAGGGAGTCACTGGGCAAGTGAGCGGAGAGGTAAAGCCAGAGGCGGGGCAGGGCAGGAAAGCCGGGCTGGAAAGGGGAGGGAATTTAACCCTGGTGCAGCCAGGGAAAACTGCCCGTCCCGAGCAGGCTGCCGTGCTGGCTGTAGTAGTCTGGTGCCCAGAGGTCTCTGCAAGAGAGCGTGGCTGGGTGCTGGTTAACCCTCCCAGGTGCTTGTGGCCACCATGGCTGGGTGGCCAGCAGCCCCCGCAGAGGAGGATGTGGAAGGTGTGCAGCTCTGCTTTGCTGAGACTTGTAAGATCTCCCTGAGTTCTGGAGAGATTGTTGCTGTTGCTGTTTTGGCATCAGCTGCTGTTACCCCTGTTTCTTTGCAATCTCCCTAGCAGACTGTCAGCGTCTGTTGGACTGTGGCTGGGGTGGGACCCCAGATCTGCCTGCGATGCACACGCTGGGTGATGGGTTTTGTAGCCTGGGAAGGCAGGAGCCATGTGCAGGAGCCCTTGGGAAGCGTGTTCTTTTGTGTCCCTATGAATCCAACCTCGGTCCCTGTGACCGAGGCCCTCAGTCCCTCCAAGTGTGTCCCTGGGGAAAGGGGTCTGCTCTGCAAGAAGAGACCATGTCAGTGGTGTTTATTTAGCCTGCAAAGTGAAGCCTGAACGTGGATCTGATTGCTGCCTGTGATATGTATATCAATACTTACATAAACAAAGGAGGAGAAGAGCCGGGAAGGCTAACAGACAATGCTGACGCAAGAGCGGGTAAACTAGCCGTGAATGTGTGGGCTAGAAATTAGGCCATTTCTAACCGTCACAGCAAAGAAGGGTCTGAAGCAGCTTTCCAGGAAGAGGAGAGCGAGCGAGAGGAGACCTGGAGGCAGGAGTTTGTTAAGGGGATTTTGGAGGTGGCACCAGGGGTGTCAGCAGCCCTGTCCCTGAGGATGGAAGGACAACACTCCCACAGCCCGGGGCTGGCTCCGCACAGCCCTGGACTCTCCTCCCAATGCTGACAACAGCCACAGGCTCTTCCACCCCTCTCGGGGCTCCTGTTGGCTGCAGCACCTTCCTCCCTCCCTGGGAGGTGCCAGCTTGCCCTGTCTCAGGAGCAGTTCCAGCTGGCAGCCCTGCTGCCTTGGTTTCTTCTTCCTGCCCTTGCCATGCCCGGGGATGCTTGTCTTCTTCAGATCTCACCCCTTGCACCTTTCCAGGTCCCACCACCACAGTGCGAGCACTGCGCATTTCCCGGGATCCTCCCAGCCAGATCCCCTCCCTCCAGAGGAAAAGTAATTCAGTGACACACGGGGTGGTGACCATGATTCTGCAGGACGCAGCGGGGACCTGGAGCCCACCTGGGGAACTCTGGTGGTGCCAGAGCAGTGTTCAGCCCTGTGGTGCGGGATGATCCCATGGCAGGGCTGCCCTTGGTGGAGGGGTTTGTGAGGGATGGCAGGGAAGGTGGCTTAGGCTCTGTAACACCAGGAATGGAGGAGAGTGGGGCAGGACATCTGGGAAACCTCTTTCTCACAGCGTAAGAGGTAAAGGTTGCTGGACTTCCCAGCCTCTTCTGAGGGCTGTGGCAGAGTGTTTGGAAATCCAAATAAACTGCTCTATGCTGGGTTTCACCTATCAATGCTCCTGGTGGCACGTGCAGGGAGCTCCACTAGACTAGTGAGGCGTGACTTTCTTTGGTGGAGCATTATTGATTTGTTCCTGTCACTATAAAATCTTCTTGAAAGATTTTATAACCCGCTTTGATGATTTTTTATCCGTTTTTTCTGGTATTAGAATAAGACTCATTGGATTATAATTTCTAAGATACTCCACTTGTATCTTTTTTTCAAGATAAGTGATTTTTTTCCTTAGTGGAGAAGTTGATTTAATAAGAGAAAATGAATGTGAATGACTCTGCAAGTCTATAATGGAGTTTGGGGGTGGGGGTGGCCGGTGCATTTTTCTAACCGTTCACAGTTGTGTCTTAAACATCATTGGGAACTAATGAGGTACCAGAAGATTGGGAAAAAAAGCAAGAATAATCCTGACAATTACTCTCTGGAGCATTTAATTTTTCCCCCTAGTGAAATAACAAGAGGGAAAAAAAAGAAAGAAAGAAAATCAATGAATGGTACTGTTCAAACAGAAATGCAGGCGGCAGACTGTGGGCACAGGCTCCAATGGGTGCCACTGCCAGGCTGGCAGAGGAGGTTTGTCCCCAAAAAGGCCATGAGCCAGAGCCGCCTCTGCCCTCTGGGACACCACAACTGCAGGACTGGTTTCAGGGGTAGGTCCTTGGGGGGGTGTCGGTGGATGAGAAGCTCAACATGAGTTGGCAGTGTGTGCTGGCAGCCCAGAAAGCCCCTGGCATCCTGGGCTGCATCAAAAGAAGTGTGGGCAGCAGGTGGGGGGGAGGGGGAATTCTGCCCCTCTGCTCCGCTCTGGGGAGATCCCACCTGGAGCTCTGTGTCCAGCTTTGGAGTCCTCAGCTCAGGTAGGATATGGAGCTGTTGGAACGGGGTCAGAGGAGGCCATGGAGATGCGGGGAGGGCTGGAGCCCCTCTGCTGGGAGGGGGGGCTGAGAGAGTTGGGGGGTTTTCCTTGGAGAAGAGAAGGCTCCGCGGAGATCTTGGAGCCCCTTCCAGTCCATGAAGGAGCTCCAGGAAAGCTGGGGAAGGACTCCTGATGAGGGAGGGGAGCCATAGGAGAAGGGGGAAGGGTTTGACCCTGCAAGAGGGGAGATGGAGCTGAGCTGTGGGGAAGAACTTGTTTGGTGGGAGGGTGGTGAGAGCCTGGCCCAGGTTGGGCAGAGAAGCTGTGGCTGCCCCATCCCTGGAGGGGTTCAAGGGCAGGTTGGAGGGGGCTTGGAGCAACCTGGGCTGGTGGGAGGTGTCCCTGCCCAGGGCAGGGGGGTTGGAACTCGATGATTTTTAAGGTTGGCTGGTGACAGTAAATTGTGTTGCATCACTTTATTTTGTATATTCTTTTACCATTATATTCTTTTGCCATTACTATCATTTATGATTTTTCTCTTCTATTACTGTTGTATTAAACTATCTCAACCCACAAGGTTCCCCCCTCTCCCTTTCCTTTTTCTCCCTTTTCTGTCTACCCTTCTAGGGGGGGGGGCAGTGAGTGGGTGGCTGCGTGGCCCTAGGTGCTGGCTGGGGTGAAACCACGACAGGTATCTCCCTTCCTGACCACTCTTACTCCCTTGTCTTTTTTATTCTGTGAGAGACCTCAGGTCCTTGGCTGTTGGTGACTCATGGCTGTTTCATCCACTTGTTCCTCTCGCCAGCCCCACCTCGTCCCTGGTGTCCCTGACTCAAAGCCCAGCCTGTTCCTCGCAGCCCTCACTTCTGCCAGGTGGCCGTTCTACTGCAAAGCCCTCATCCCTTCTCCTGGGACCTGTGAGATGCTTGGCCCCAGCACGAGCACAGGAGATAGGAGTCACAGGAGATAGGACAAGGGGAAAAACAAGGACAAGTTGTGCCAGGGGAGGTTTAGATCGAATATTAGGAAACATTTCTTCACCGAAAGGGTTATCCAGCATTGGAATAGGCTGCCCAGGGAAGTGGTTGAGGCACGATGCCTGAAGGTTTTCAACAGATGGGTTGGCATGGTCCTCAGAAATATGGTTTATTGCTTATTTCTTATTTATTTTTTTGTCAGGGTTAGGTTGATGGTTGGACTAGATGATCTTTAAGGTCCCTTCCAACCTAGACGATCCTATGATTCTATGATTGTACATTCTCTGGGGAGCTGCAGGTTTCATGTGCCTCTGCCTGGGGCCAGGACAGACACAGGATGGGGATCGCTCTGAGCTCCGAGGAGCAGGGGGCTTTCTGACACCCCGAGTCTTCTCTCCTCTTGCCCCCCTGCCCTGCTAGAGAGCTGTTCTCTGACCCCAGGGGGACCAGCAGGAGAGCTGCTGCGGGACAGGCACCCCAGAAACGCATGGTTTTGGCTTGCTTTGCTGCTGGGCAAGGATGTTTTGTTGTACCTTAAAAAGGGACTGGTTGGGGATGGCTGAAACTGTCATGGCACTGTGTCCTCCTGTCCGGGCACAGGCTTGACCCATGCCAGGGTGACACTGCAGGACCAGGGGCGATGGGGGTGCAGGGGAAGCTGGAGACTCCCTGCTCCTTGCCTCTGTGAAGCAGCAGCAGCCGGACAGGAGCTGTGGCTCTCCAGCACAGGGCTGCAGGTGTGGGTCGAAGGAAAGGAGGAGCCCAGGGACCAGCCGGGGGCTCATGGGATGATCTCGTCGTTTGTCATGATTGAGCCATGATTTCTCCCTTGGGGCTACTGCCTCGGACTTGCAGTGCACGTGCTTCAGGGCTCGTCAGACTCCCCCTGTGAACTTCCAGGTCTGAGGGTGCATCCTTCCCCGTCTGTCAGTGCAGCCAGTGCAGGGCGTTTGCAGCAGATGCTGCTCCAGCTGGGAGACTTGCTGGGGGCCGGGTGCCCTGGCAGAGTCGGGCTCTGGCTGATGCCCGCCTTGTGCAGTCCCTCGGCCTCAGGGTGGGAGGGCCGAAGGAAGAGCCATTAGTCATTTCCTGGACAGATCCAGGCCATACTGTAAATCTCTCCAGCTCTCAGTGGTTTGGGGGCTATTTCTGTTTGAGGATTGTCACGTAGATTAAAGCCTTGAATCCCAGCCAGTGATGGACCGGACACGGTCCCAGGCACAGTCCTGCAGGGCTCAGCCCAGCGTCCCATCTGCTCTTGGCAGGGCGGTCACCGGCCTGTCCCTGCCTGGGAGCATGGGCTTGACCTGCTGGGCAGGCAGGGTCCTCCTGGCCTTAATTAGCCCTCACTGGCAGGGGGGCTGTCAGAAATAGCAGCCCGTGGTGGCTGCCGCTTGTGCCTCTGCTCTGTGCTGGAGCTAACGGTAGCGGTGCCTGCCACACTCGGTGTGTGTGCACGTGGCTTCTGACTGAGACGGGTCCCTGGGGCGGAAACGCGGGTCAGCCCTCCTCCCACTCCTGAAACCTTGGCACAAGGGCACCGCTACATCCTGTTGTCCAAGTTCCAGCCAGTTTGGGAACCCCCTGGCAGGCAGCCCCAGCTCCTCGCCTGATGGGCTGTGGAGGTGCTGCTGGAGCCTGCAGCCAGTGGCCAGCTTAGGGCGGGCACGGACACACGCTTGGTGGTGGCCGCCTCTGAGTAGGGGTGTCAGGGACCTCACAGTGGGGAGCACTCCAGCAACTGCAGGATGAACAGAGCCAGAACCAGACTTTTCTGTAAAACCAGAGACAGGCAGGGTGCTGAGCTCTCCTGAGTCACGCCTGCTTGTCCTTCTGGTGTCCAGCCTCCTTCATGAGTCCACCCTGGCAGACAGGGAAGAAGCCAAGGAGGCCCTCAGATGCTGGTGTAGATGGAGGATCACGGTTGCAGATGGGGCAGGGCCACTGGGACGAACTGCAGGCATGGGTGGTGTTGTGGAGAGAAGGCAGTTGATCAAAGGAGCAGAGCAGGTCCCAGGAGCTGGGACAGCCTGTCCCCTGCCCCAGGACGCTGTGCCCAGCCCCTCTGTGCTGGCTCTGGCGTGTGCCCTGTGTGCTGAGCCCTCCCTGGGGGAGCAGAGACTCTCGGTGTCGCAGCGATGGGGTCAGCCCAGGCTGGTTCATGCTTTGCTGCACCAGTGAGGAAGGGTCCCTTCTGGGTGGCTGGTGGGAGTCACTGCAATGGGGGCTGTGCCCCCTGCAGGGGCCGGGGAGGGCCAGCAGTGGCAGTTGGCCCTTGCTGGGGCACGGGGGGCACTTGTGGGGGACCCTGCATGGTGTGGGGCTTCTCAGTGAGGTCCCTGACATGCGGATTCCCATGTGGGGTGGGGGGCGGTTCTCTGCAAGGTCTTCAACCTGAGGATCCCTGAGGGGCGTGTGTCCTGCAGGTCTCTGCCATGGGGAGCCCTGTGGGGGTGCCCCTGTGGGATTGTCTGGGGGCTCCAGGTGAGGGCCCCGGGACGGGGATCT
>NW_015091670.1:1189599-1274717 GCF_001431845.1 Calidris pugnax | reverse complement strand
CACCGGGACCGGGCTGCGCTCCGCCGCCTGCCCCGAGCGCGGGGAAAGCGGGGATGGAGTCGGGGAGCGGGCACAGCTCGGGGGGCTCCCGCACCGCCCCGGTACCGGCGGGCCCGGGCAGCGTGGGCGGGCAGGGGGTGCGGGCCGAGGGCTGGTCCCAGCCCGGTGCGGGTGTGCGTGGGCGGTGCGGGTTCCGGTGTGACCGCATCGGGTGCCAGGTGTCAGGCCCCGGTGTGGCACGGCTGGACGGCGGTACGGTGTGATGGGTGATGTACTGTGCCACGGTACGGTGTGATGGGTGATGTACTGTGCCACGGTACGGTGTGATGGGTGATGTACGGCACCACGGTGCCCGTGCCACAGGCAGGATGCGCAGACGTGACCTGCCGGGAGCCGAGGTGTGACACCGGAGAGCACGGGCGTCGTGGTGTGTTGGCCAGGGCGGCTGTGACGTGGGGCAGAGGGTGGCACGGAGGGTGTCTGGCAGGGCACAGCGAACCGTGGAGGATGTGGGGGGCTGTTACAGACCGGGGCAGTGCTGGGGGGGAGTGAGAGCTTGGAGACTGAGCCTGGTCAGCGCAGGGAAAACCTTCCCTGAAGGGCTGCCGTGACTGTGGCCCTAACGAGGAGCACTCGTTAGTGGTGGAGTGCTGGGGGCTGTGGGGGTTGGTGGGCTGCGAGGCACAGGGAGCTCGTGCTTCTCTGGGATGAAGCATTGCAGGCAGGAGGGGGGTGTCCCTTGGGGGTGAGGGCTGGGAAGAGGTGAAGAGATGGAGACTTGGGGTGAGCAGAGAGTTGCTGGGGCTGGAGGGGACTAAGGGAAGTGACAGCTCTCCTCTTCTTTGGAGACTGGCTTGGGGGGCTCCTGCTCGGTGTCAGAGGGGTAGTGGCTGGGGCCAGAGCTGGCTGGAGGACGGTGGCACTGGCACACTCTCAGGCACGGCTCTGCCCGCTCAGCTGCCAAGCACTGGGGAGCGGCAGAGGCAGGTGAGGTGCTGTCGAAGAATTGGGCAGACGCTCTGCTCTAGCGAGGGCTGACTTTGTGCTGCAGGAAGGGCTCTACACCCGCTGGCTTTGCCCCCTGCCCCGCTGGGGTTGTGAGCCAGGCTCTCAGGGACATGGTGCCTGCCCTTTCCCTTTGCCCCAGCACATCAGCTCCTCCTCCACCATCCCTGTGCGCACCCATCCTGAGCTGATGCATGGAGCCGGGTCTCATCCTGCTCCAGCCCTCACCCCAGCAGCACGGGGCAGGGTCCGAGGACTCTCAGTGAGGGCTCTGCTCACTGCCACAGTACCCACCTTTCCACTTTTCTGTTCCTTGGGCACTGCTCTGCACCTCCCTGCCCTGCCGCCCTGTCCTTGTTTTGGGATTGTGCGTTGGCACTGGAGGAAGCAGGGATGCTGGAGTCAGTGTGATTGTGTGTTGTGACACACACACACACACACCCACACCCTCCCTTTCCTCCCTACAAATTCTTTGCTGAGACCAGCGGATAGTTCTAACTTAGAGTGAAACATCTCAGCCTTGCCAGCCCAAAGATCACCGGAGGCAGTGGGGGGAATGGGGGCTTCATGCAAAGGCGAGCATGTTTGCATGTATAAAGTAGGAATTTCCCTCCCAGGTCTCCCTTCCCCAGGGGCAGATGCATATCCAAGAGCTGAAGAGTGGAAATGTTTGTGGTGCAACCTCTGGGGGCTGGGGGTGGGAGCCAGCAGAGAAGGAGTCTGAGGGGGGAGAGGGGGGGGACAGACAGACGACAGGACGACCGGGCTGCCAGGGGCTGGTGGCCCTGCTCCCCCCGGACACGGAGGGAGGTGGGCAGGCGGCAGAGGGATGGCGGGGAGCGCCGGGGAGGTGGGTGCAGATCAGAGCACCAGAGCGCTCGCAGCCTGGCAAGCGCAGCCTGCGCACTGCGAGCCTGCTTGGTGTGCAGAGGAGCTGGCTGCAGCCGCAGCTCGGGGCTCTGGCTCTGCAGCGCGAGCAGCAGGAGCTCGCAGGCCCTGCTCCCCTCCTTGGGGAGCCCCCGGCAGCCCTCTGCCTGTCCCTGGGCTGCCACCCCATGGGGCATCCTGCACTGGATTTCCCGGGATCCAGGCGGGAGGCTGCGCCGTGGTACCTGCCCCCCCGCAGAGGGAGGAGGGATGGAAGGGGATGTGGGTGCAGGCGTCCTGCAGCGCAGTCTGCCCAGGGAGGTGTGGGAGGCAGGACGGTGTGATGGATGCTCTGTCAGACCTTCTGCTGCTGGGCGAGGGGAGCCGGACCCTCCATGCTGCTCCCTGCACAGAGCTCCCGTGCTGTCACCAGCCCGCCGTCGTGCTCAGGGCTCTCTCTCAGACCAAGGCAGTGCCTGCAGGGGGCTGGTGCATTTATGGCTCAGGTGGGGGCTGGCTTCCCAAATGAAAACTGCCTGTTTTGCAGGCTCCTGTGCTCACTGAGGAACCTTCACTTAAGTAACGGGAGGCAGGAAAAGCCCCGTTGGCTTAACAGTCTGCATCCTGAAGAGCTGCATCGTGTCCTGTGAGCGGCCCTGAACTTCCCCAGGCTCCTGCCCATCATCTCCACACATCAGCTCCCTGACCCGGGCACTTGCAGTGCCCATTCCTCACAACTGGAGCAGGCAGGCTTGGTCCCTGTCTGCAAGGTGACATCCAAGTGGGTGCGAAAGGGGACGAGGGGAAAACCAGCAGTTGAGCCTGTTCCATCTGTCACTGCTGCTCCCCCGTCTCCCTGCAGTGCTCTGGGATGTGTCAGAGGATATCTCTTGGGTTTTGGAGAAGCTCACAGGACAGATGCTTTAGAGCTGTGTGTGTTCCCTGCCTCCTTCTCCCCTCTCCTTGGCCTCACCCAGCTGAGAGCAGTGAGCATCCTAGACCTCTCCCCTCCTGCTGCAGCAAGCGCTGCTCGAAGATGGGGATTGTCTCTTTTGGGATCTCCAGGCACAGGGTGGACAGGCAGCTTTTCAGTAACGAGTCAGACTCCATTAGCTGCCAGCGTTTCAGAGATCAGGACTTCAGCTGGGCAAAGTTCAGTTTATTCAAGTTCATGTCTTCTCTCAGATTTGAGCCTCCATGTGGGTTTTAGGCTGTTAAGCAGGTGACTTTTCAAGTCAAGTTTCCCAGCTCTCTTGGAGTTGTCTCCAAGCCCCTTTTAGGTTCCTTTGCAACTCTCCATCACTGTCTTTATTCAGCTGAAAGCCTTTGAATTCACTGGTAGGGATTTCCATTGTTCGGAGCAAATCTCCACCCCAGACTGTGACCTTGTCTCTGAAAAGGCAGTCTCTTCAGGCACAGCACTGTTTACATCCTAATGATGGGCCAGCACTTCCAGCTTAAACAGTCTGAGCGACCTGCACCACCTCGGAGCTCGGGGAAGAGGGGTTCAGCTGCCCTACACCCATTCAGCAGCTTGGGAAATGGTACCCGGAGTGTGGGAGGAACAGGGCACGTCTCTACTCCCGCAGAAACGGGAGATGCTGAGGGACAGGTGGGGATGGGCAGAGGATGGGCTCGTCGTGGTGCAGAAGCTGGGCAGGGATGTGCTTGGGTGGGAAGGGAGCACACTGGAACCACCAAAAGGAGAGTCCCTTCCTCGCAGTGCAGAAGTAGCTTATGGCATTCCCTGCTGTGAAAGTGAAGATCTCTGCTGGGGACAGGGACAGGCTATACCCACCTTGGTGGGTACCGACCCACAGGGTTTGCAAATGGCCATCCTTTCTGACAGGCAGAGCTGCCCCAGGGAGCTGCAGGGTTCCCAAAGCCTATGGGCACGGGGCAGCCTTGCAGTGATGGGGGCCATGGGCTGTCCTGAGCCGGGGCTGTGGGAGATGAGCAGCACTTGGCACATGCTGGGACATGATGCTTCTCTGCTGGGTGCTGCCTGGGACCGTGGTCAGGAGCCACACCATGCCCTACAGCCCCAAGTGTCCTCTGTCCTGCATGGCCCCTGGCAGGCACTCCACTACTAGCTGGGTATCTTTCATGATGCCCAAAATTTGCTGTCCCCTGTTGCCCTCTGTGAGCTCTCTGTGTGGCAGCTGAGGCATTCAAGGCAGGTGTCTGGGGAGAGGAAGGTGCCACAACATCTTGTTGCTTCAGTTTTGGGTCCTTGCCTCCTCTCCTCCTCTCCTCCGCTCCTTTCCCACGGGTGGTTTCTGAAGGAGTTACCGGCTCTGAGTCACACTGTCCTGTGTGTTTGGGGTCGAGCTCTTTGGGAGGTGCCTGGCTCTGCCGTGGGGTCCACTGTGATGGGACACTGGCTCCTGCTGCTCCCACCCGGACTGTGGGCGATGTGCTTCTGCAAGGACGCTTGAGGGGACAGTGGGTGCAAGGGGGGCAGCTGGCCTGTGGGGAGCCCTGAGGAGGAGTGAGATCAGGGCAGGTCATGGTGGTGGCTGGGCAGGAGGAGGAGAGGGAAGGACAATTCATGCTGTAGTGGAGGGGAAGAGTGATATCCAGAGGCAGGTGCTAATTTGGGAGGAAAGGGAGAAAGCTGTGTGTGTTGGAGGGGCATGGAGCCGTGGATGGGCTCCTGGCGGTGGTACCACTCGGGAGTGTACGGGCTGGGTCTGGGCAGTGCAGGGAAGGTGGGTGTGCGGGGACACCCCTGGAGGGACTGTCCATCCACGGGAGCTGTGTGACCGTGGCTGCCTGGTGATGCTGGGAGCACGGGCTCTGCCCCTCGGCACCGGCACTTCTCCTAGTGTCTGTGTGGGCACAGCCCTGTGGTGGCAGGCTTGGTGGCCTCAGGCCAGGTCAGTGGTCCCCAGACTGGCAGGGTCACAGTAAGGTGGAAGATGGATTTGCAGTCCTGGGCAGAATTTGGTCACAGAATCACATGGGGTTGGAAGGGACTTCTGGAGAACATCTAGTCCAACCCCCCTGCCAAAGCAGGTCCACCCAGAGCAGGTCCCACAGGAACTTTTCCAGGTGGGTTTTGAGTGTCTCCAGAGAAGGAGACTCCACCACCTCCCTGGGCAGCCTATAAATCCTCCTCCTGCAGTCTCACCCGCAGAGCAGCCCGTGCTGCAGTGCAGCCCATGGCTGTGTCGCGGCCGGGCCGTGCAGAAGGGTCTGCATCCTGCGGAAGGACGTCTGTCCGGTGGTGTCCCGGCAGAGGGTCTGACATACCTTTCCTGTGCTGGTGTCTGCCCTGTGGGAGGGCTCCTCCCCCTCACAGGGCTTTGGGGATGTGTTGGGGTCAGCAAGGAAATGTCTCATGACCAAAGGCCCTGGGAGGAACCAGCCCCCATTTGTGAGAGGCTGTTTGAGGTCCCTGCTGAGGCCAGGGCCTCCCTTCGTGGTGGGATGGAGCTGCTTGTTTCCCTCTGAGGCTGCAGAAAAGGCTCTCCCCTCATCCCGCTTCTCAGTCACCTGATACTTCAGGTTAATATTTTCTGGCTTATCTCCTTAATGCAAATGAAAAAAGAGCCTGAAAACCAGCACACAAAGCACTGATTCTTCTCTTAAGCCAAAGGAAACAATGAAATAAATTTTCCTATTATAGAAGAGAGATAGCAGAAGTTCAGGAAAACTTTGCCTTCACCAGGACTGGTGGAGGGAAAGCGGGCTGCTCAGAGATGGCGTGGCTTGCCGTTCCTTTGGGATTGGATGTAAATTCCCAAGCCCGTGAGTGCGGCTGCAGCCCCTCCTGTGAGCAGTGCCAGCAATGCCGCCCTGCAGCCCGGGGAGGCAGGGACGGGGTGGCCACGGGCACGATTCGCCCAGCGATGATGGGTGCACGGGGACGTGGAGGTTGCCTGCGGGCTGGGGGAGATACGGTGCGGTGGGCGCAGGGCGGGTGGGGAGGGGGCTGCGGTGCCTTTGCTGAGGTGGCTCTGGGTGTTGCAGAGGGGCCGTGCGACCAGGGACACTGCTTCTGGCCAGGCAGCTCCCAGAAGAGGCTGCTCTCTCTGTAAATAAAAGGCCCTTCCTGTAAAACAGGCTGCCTGCTGTGCTGTTTCCTCTCCCCAAAGGAAAAGCAGAGGAAAGGCCGGGGGATGTAGGATACGCCAGGGGACACATCTCCTCTCAGCCAGGGAGTGCCAAAGCCTCTGGCTGTGCTGCGGTGTGCTGTGTCCCCTGGTGATGGCCCACCACACAGGAGGGACGGGGCTGTGAGTGGCACATGAGGTGGTGCTGGTGGATGCTCAGCAGCTCCTGTGAAGCACTGGGAGGGTGGCTGCAGCACCACGTCAGCAGGCATGGCTGCAGACCCCCTCGTAGCCCGCTCTGGCTTCCTGGGCAAGGTGCATCCCTCACACCGGCTGCTTCCCTGCAGCTACAGTGAGTTTCATTCTGCACGGCTGGGTAACACGGTGCTGGATGTGGGCACCTCAGCAGGCAGAAATGCTGAGCTCATGATAGCAATTGATAGGAAAAGGATGAATGAAACTGTTCTTAACATTTGTTGTGGGTTAAAAATCCAATAGTAAAAATCATAGTGGAAATCTGCTGACGTCTATGGTTTCTGTAAACTGCTGTCCCACATCCACGTTGCTCCCAGGGTGGCTTCAGGTGTTGGCAGAGCAGGAGAGGCTTCCTGGGGCGGTGGTCCCAGCTCCCCACAGCACCCCCTGCCACTAGGGCTGATGCAGTTGACGTGCAGACTTTGGGTAGCTGTGTCCTATATACGCTGTGGTATGGATCAACGCAGGGGACCACTCGGTGGCACAGAGTCCCTCCTCGACATCAGCTGCTGCTGCACAGGAAGATGTGAGAGGCTGCTCTCATACCAAAGGAGGAGGAAGAATCGCCTGGTCGGCAGTGTAGGCTTTGAGCAGCAGCCTGTGATGCTGTAATTAAGGCCTGTGAGGTGCTGAGCTGCTGGGGGGGAAGGGCCAGCGTGCCCCTCGCTCACCGGTGCTGGCCGACAGCCTGGTTGGCAAGTACTGCTCTCCCCCGGCTCCAGGGACCATCTCCCGCAGGATCCAGCACCCGCTGGGAGACCCCTGGGTGCTCCTGGCTGCCCTGTGTGTGTCAGGGCTGAATTTGGGGTGTAACCCTGCCCGATGGGCTGTGCAAAACGGAGGGGATGTGCGGGCACGGGCAGGGCTGAGCAGACCCTGTGGGAGAGCGGGGCTGCAGACCAGGGTCCTAGCCTTTCACTGGTCCCAGTGCAAGCCAGTGGCCACTGTCCCGTGCCCTGCTCAGCTGTGCCAGGGAGCAGTGGTGCGGGAGCTGGGCTCGTTGCTGGCAGTGCCGGTGTCCGGTTGGAGCTCCACGTGCCCGCTGTCAGTGTGGTGCCGGCGTTTCTCTCCATGGACCCATCCATGCTGTGGCTGTAGGGCAGGGAATTGATTTGTTTTGGTGGCCTGGGCTCTCTAGGGACTCCCAAGGTAGTGATTTATTTGGAGTTTGATAACCAGGGAACCTCCCGTCCTCCTTTAACCCCAGCCTGCGGGAGCTGCTGGTGCATTCTGGTACTGGCCCTTGTACGAGGAGGGAGCGTGACCTGGGCAGAGGAAGGAGAAGATGATGTGCCGAGCCCTGAGGGTCCTTTCTAACGCTGCTGGAGGTTCTCTGTCTCGCCCGCCTGCTCCTGCCTTTGCTCCGCGGCAGCTTATCCTCCGGGAAGAGCCATTTCAGCTCAGCTTTTGGCTGAGCATTGCTCTGTGGGAGAGGGTGGTGGAGACCCGGGATAAAATTATCCAAAACACCCACAAGATTTATGAGATTATACTCTTGTTTTTTAAGAAGCCAGAAACATGCCCAAGCTAAGGTTTGTGTCTCTGAAGCAGTTATGAATTGTGGGTCTGTATCATTAAAACGTGTTTGAAAACCAATTCCCAATGTCTTGTGGTGGGAGCGCTTTGGAGGCGAGTCGCAGCCTTGCTTGGGGCCCGGGGGTAGGAAAAGGTGGGAATAGAGAGAAAATCCCAGGAAAGCACAGAAATGCCTCCAGCTGCCATCAGAGCCCTTGCTGTCTGCAGTGTGTGCTGGTGTGGAGATCCTGCAAGGTGTCTGACCAAACCTGGGGTGCATCCCATGGGAAAACGCCTTCTGCAGCGGGCGGTGGCCGGCGGTGGCCACCCTCCACAGGGCCAGTTGCCACCAGGCTTGTAATGGCAGAGCGGCGAGGCACAGGTTTCCTATTTACTTTTTCAGTGGAAGCAGGGAAAACTTGTTCCAGGGAACCACGGCTAAGCACATCGCATAAAAAATGTATACGTAGGGAGCTAAGAGCCTCCTGCAGAGGAGTGGTGCTCAGGAAGCTGCTAACTCTGGGAGAGCTGGAACTTACTGAAATAGCTCGGAAAGATCTGGAGGAACGGTGATGTACAGCTGATGAGACTTCCTCCCGGAGATTTCCAAAGGCCTTTCTTCTCCATTGTGTGCTGGCAACTCTTTTTCTTTTCCCTTTTAAATCATGTTAGAGCCAGACCGAGGAGCTGCCACGGGTTAAGATAACATTTTTCCCCATTAGCTGTAACCCGCAGCAGCTCCCTGCACCGGGTCGGTGTGTGCCGGTGGAGCCAGGGAGGAGATGGGCCCCTTCGGCGGTGGCAGCAGCCTGAGGTGTCCGTGACCTGCCTCCATCCTGGGGGACGGAGGCCTTTCTCCTCGTCTGGGCTGTGTTCAGCTGGATCTGGTGCCAAAAAGAGCCCACAGGCACCGGCACGGGCAGAGATGGTGACTGCCCATCCCTGCCCCAGGTGGAGCCAGCACCAGCACTTGTGCTGCCCGGGGACAGATCCAGGGTTTTACTCCAGGTGTTTTATTCCAACTGTTTACACTGAATCCCCGAGACTAGGGATGAGCTCTGAGCTCCCGCCGGCGCGGATGGAGCCCACAATTTAAATATACACCCACCCACACCCCGCTGTGCTGGGGTCCGTGTCTGCTATCACAAAGCAGGAGTAAAAAGCTCAGAATCATGCTCTTCCATTTCATCTTCTCCAAGGTCATTTTTAACTCGGGGAGCGGAAGGGCCTCCCTTCACCAGAGGGGCTGAGGAGGACATGGCCCCCGTCCCCAGGCCACTTGCTCCTTTGGGAGGAGGAGGAGGAAGAGGAGGGCAGTGGCCAGCGCAGTCCTGGGGTGCAGGCTCCTCTCCTCTACCCCAGGCTTCGCCTCTTGCTTGTTTCCCAGTACCAGGTACATCTTAAAATTCCTTTTTCCGTGCTCTGTTCTGTCTCAGCTAAGTGAGCAGTGAGAAAAAAAGAAAATCAGAAGAACTTTATTGCTGCAGAGGGGAGATCTGGAGGTCAGGAACTGACCGTTGGCGTGGCCTAAACCTGCGCTGGAAACTTTGATCCTTGGCCAAAGCGTCTGCTTTGTGTGGCTGTAAAATCTCCAGCTGTCAATAGCTGTATTGGATTTTTCACCCCTTTTAGGGGAGAATCAAACCACTTATGCACATGCTTTGAGATGCATTTTGATTACAAGCTGCACATTGTTTTTCCATAGGAACCCGGGCTCTTTCAGATCAGATTAATCGTGCTCGATGAATGAGGCAGCTGTTCCGCTTTTTTTTATCTTTCTTATTCACTGTGCAGCCCCACGCTTCGTTACCGTGCGCTGCTGAATGCGGCACCAGCCATGACACGTTTTAAACTCCCTTTGTAGCTGGTTTTTTGTGTCTGTTTTCCCGAGGCGGGCGTTTGAGCACTCTGTCAGCACCCAGGCGGCGGGGGCCGTGGAGACACGGACCCCGATCCCCCCCGTAAGAGACCATTGGGCTTCACCCACCCTCCCTCACACCCGGCTGGGGGCTTGGGGCCGGCAGCGGTGTGGCACCCGGGTGGCATGGTTCCCTGTGTGAGACCAGTTCAGGGACCGACCCAACTTGTCACTGTAGATCAGTGCATTTCCCTCGTGAGGGAAAACCCATAGAGTGACCCAGCAGCTCCAAGATCTCAATGGCCGCAAAGAACTAGTTAATTTCAGTAACTACTGATAGAAGTCCCTCTTTATGTCTGTTGCCTGTGGGTGCAAGGGGTATTTTGGTGGCTTACACACGTGGTATGAATCCAGCCCAGCACTTGGTATGAGTTCAGAGCAGTTGTATTTAATTTGTTCGTACTCAGAAATACTTCAAGGTGCTAAATGAACATATTTTAATGCTGGTTTTTATCTTGTCCACTTTGACTTAAATCACAAGTCAAAACCTACTCATCCTCCATTAAGTAAGAAATATGCTATTTCTAAAGTATTAGAGTAAAATTAAAAATTTGAATTTATATTTTATGTTATAATTGCTTAAATAGATGCATACAGTTACAGAGTATCTACTTAGGAAGAAGCACTTTTGGTTGTAAAGCCTATATTAGATTACAAATTAATCTAATGTAATGGTTAGGAATTGATCCGACTCAGCCTTTCTTTAGGAAAATAGCTGAGGACTACCAATGCAGAACAGCATCAGACTTGATTATTTACATCCAGATTTTCTGCCAGCTGATTTATCATGGTTAAAATTGGTGATCGCTTTGACTTAAATCAATCCACTTTGCTTTATTATGTGTGTGGAGGGAGGCTCTTGCCTGAAGCAGGAGAGCTGGGGTCACTGCGCCGGACGCAGGGCTGGGGAGTTTGGCTGCCAAGCGTCGCGCAGCATCCTTTGGGACAATGTGGGTGAATTATTTAATGAGTTGTTTTGAATAAGTGCAATTTATTTGCATAAAGCTGTTCAGGCTTGATTTAAAGCGAGCTGTGTGGATGTGCCTGTGCGGCAGCATGGCGGATTCGGCCCCTCTGCTTACCGACAGGGCAGAGCCCGCAGCTCGCCCTGGGTGCTGCTCTGGGGGCATCACGCCGCCCCCAAGGGAAAGGGCCTTCTCCTGCGGAGCACAGAGGGTGTTTTGGGGTGTTTTGGGCACCAAGGGTGGTGTGTTGCGGAGCCTGGTGGCTTTAGTGCACGGTCCAGCTTCTGCGGCTGGCTCTCTCCACGGGGAGGGCGGGAGGACCTTGCCATGTGGTGTCACACCAGGGATTCCTGCCTTTTGTCCCCAGCAGTGGGGTGGCTGGGGTGGCTGCAGTGAGGGTTGTCCCTGGTGCGAGGATGCCTGAGCTGGGGGTGCAGCTGGGGGTGCCCAAACCTCCCTCCGAGGCAGGGGCTGCAGAAGGACAGGCTGTCCCTGGCTGTGGGGTCCATCCTGTCCTGGGGCACTCAGGAGCTGAGGGCCAGGCTGGATGGGGCTTTGAGCAACCTGGTCTGGTGGGAGGTGTCCCGGCCCAGGACACGGGGGGGACACTAGATGACCTTTAAGGTCCCTTCAACCCTGGGGGTTTGTAGGACCTGGAGAACAGATCTTAGGAAGAGCGACTGAGGGACCTGGGACTTCAGTTTGAGGAAGAGGAGGCTGAGGGGAGACCTCATCACTCCCAGCAACTACCTGAAAGGACATTGTAGAGAGGTTGGTGCTGGTCTCTTCGCACAGGTAATTAGCAATAGAACAAGAGGGGATGGCTTAAAGCTGCAACAGGGTAGGTTTAGACTGGCCATTAGGAAACAATTCTTCACAGAACGAGTGGTCAGAGACTGGAACAGGCTGCCCAGGGAGGGGGTTGAGTCAACATCCTTGGATGTGTTTAAAAGTCGTTTAGATGCGGTGTTGAGGGATATGGTGTAGGGGAGAACTTTGTAGAGTGGGGTTGATGGTTGGACTCGATGATCCCAAGGGTCTTTTCCAACCTGAATGAGTCTATGATTCTAACCCAAACCATTCTATGACTCTATGACCCTTCCTTGAGGTGTTGAGCAGCTCGGGAGGCGCCTGCAGGTCCCGGGCACTGCTCTGAGCCCGTCTTTCTCTCCAGTTCATTGCTTCCTTGTCGAATTGCTCAGAGGCGGTTTGAACATGACACTGGCTAATGACACACATCCCTCCTCTTGTACGTTTGTTCCCAGTTTGCATCCTTCCCTTCGGACGGAGCGGGACCCCCGTGTGGGAGGGGCTCTGGAGGGTCCCTGGCAGCATGTGGGGCCAATGCACAGGCAGTGCTGTCAGCAGGGTGAGGAGACGGGGCCAGGGTGGGTGGTTGGGGCTCCCACAGCCACACTGGTGGTCGGTGCTGAGCATCGCAGCTCCTCTTGATGCTCCGTTCCTCGTGTTTCTCTGGGAGAAGGTGCAGAATCAGGGGGAGTGTTTTCCTGGAGCTGAGCGTTCACGTCTCGTTTCTGATTCCAGTGATGCTGCTCAGCCCCCCCGAGAGCTTGTGATCAAGTGGGTCAATAGCAGTTACCTCCCCGTAACGTTTGGGATGTGCCCTTCGGACACACTCATAAATGTATTTAACATACAAATGGGAGCTGCATTTCATTCTTCCCTGTCGCGTTTGCTCCAGGGCCTCCAGCATCCTTGGATAACTTGCTGGTGCTTCTGTCCATCCCTGTCTGATGCCAGAGCCAGCTTTTTGGTAGGGCACGCGGGACATGGCCTGCGTGAGGGACCTTGAGTCCCTGTGGGAGCTTCCTCCTGTGGCATGTCTGTGTCTGTACGAAGAAATATTTTAACATGCTAAATGCACATATTTTAATGGCAGTTTTTATCTTAGTCCACTTTGACGTAAATCACTTTTTCTACTTAAAAAGAGAAAAACTCTTTTCTTGCAAAGTCTCTGCCATCAATCTGTCCAATGGCTCCTGCTTTGCTGGCTCCCTGTGCCAGGACCCAGCCTTCGGGGCAGAAGGTGGAGGAGGCAGAAGGTGCCACTGCAGCCCCACGGGATGGACCTGCTGGGAGGGAGGTGGTGATGCTGATGACGATGGGGGCCAGGAGACCAGCGGCTCTCTGGGGTGTGGGGAGTACATAACTGCTGGTGGAACGGATGGAGGAAAGCTTCAACAAGGCATGAAGGATACAGTGGACACATTTTCCTTGGGCTAAATTGTCAAAATAGGTGTTTCTCTTGTCTTTCTGAGCTCCGTCCCCTAAACAGTGGCAGAGCTGTAATTGCCAGAGCTTTTGTAGCTGGAAGGTTCAGCCATGGATCCACGCTGGGAGCTGAGGGTCTGTTTGTGGCCGACACGGACAGGGCAGGGTGGGTTTCATGGATTCTCGGGGGAAAAGTGCTGCAGAACACACTGTACTGCGAGCGTGAGGTCCTGGTGTGCGTGAGGCAAGGACTCGGAGCAGCCACAGGCTTGTGCTGGGCACTTGATTTTTTTTTTTTTCCGCAAGAAGACATTAGGGCAGCCCTCCCTCTCCTTCCCTGCCTGTGCTTAGAGGGCAAAGTGAACATAATTGAGCCATAATTCACAGTTACTGGAAAGAAAGCATGGGCCACAGTATGAGAAGCAGTATTGGAGCTTTATATTACAGCTATCTCCAGGGGAGATTATTTTTATTAAAATCTGGATTGGTTGAAAATTCTGAGATTAGCTTCATTTTTAATGTATGTTTCTCCGTGGATCAGCCCAAAAAGAGGCTTCCTGCTGTCTTCAGCTGCCAAGCTGCCGGTGTTCCTGTGCCCGGCAGCGATGCGACACGACACCCGATGTGCTGAAGATGCCCAGATTGAAACGAATGTCCAAAGTTATTTATCAACATTTCCAAAAAAATCTGGATGTGAAATCTTGGGTGAAAACCCCACATAAATTATGGGACATTTACAGTAAAAACGAGCAGTGCTGCAGACCCACTTCTTCACAAAACTTCTGCTGACTCTATTCGCGTGCAAGAAAAGTGTGCGATGGCAGAGCTGGAAGTGGGAGCAGAGAGAGGGAGCATCTCTGCCCACGGGGATTGGTTACGACACTGCGGCGCCCTCCTTGCTGGCAGCATCCCGTGTCCGTGGCATGGGTACATGGGCAGACCCTCCCCAGGCGTCGTGTCTCCTCCATCCTGCGGCAACCCGGCCAGCAAGCCAAGGGCTGAGCCCTGCTCGTGCCACCAGCACCCTGGCTCTGTCCCGGCTGGTGTGGGCACAGGGTGACCAGCAGCTGCCGCTGGGCCAGTGCTCATGGGCAGCAGGACCACCCCCTTCTTGGTGGGATGGAATCGTGCTGAGATGTGTGCCCACCTGCAGGCCTGGCAATGAAGGTGAACGCATCCACGGGACCAGTGTTGGCACTGGTGAGGGCTGCCTGTGCCCTCCTGATGGACTAGATGATCTCTAGAGGTCCCTTCCAACTCTGACAATTCCGTGAAATACTTTGGTCAAAGAGGTGCTCTTTTAGTGAAATGGGTGTGAGGGATGCACGAGCAGGGGCTGAAGCTGGCGCATTCCCCTGCCTGACAGAGCTGGGCTTTGGAAGATCATCCCATGTGCTGTGGGAATACCAGGTGGTGTAGGTACAGCTGCATAGGGCTGGTGCCCGTGTGCTGCAAGGGGAGGGACATACTGAAGGACACCCGGGTCCCGCTGCAGGCTGCCAGTGGTGAGCTGGGCAGGGTCTCCACTGGTCCCCACCGCGGGGCTGCCCGGAGGTGTCTGCTGATAGCCCTTGCCCATGCCTGGCCAGGGTGGAGACTCGCACCCCATCAGGGTGTTGGCACTGTCCTTGAAGCCTCTGAGGTGTCTTTCTGGTGGCTCTCAGGAGGAACCAGCAGTTGCACTTGTACCTTTGAGGTGCCACCACCCAGCAGCTCCTGGTCACACACTGGGGCCAGGGGCTGTGGCTCCGGTCCTGCCCTTGCCTTGTGTGGCTGACATGTGCTCCGGTGTGGCCGGGGCTCCTCAGCGCCCATGTGGTGCCTGCAGGGACCTCAGGAATGTCCCTGAATTTTTAAATTACATCTGGAAAATTTCCTGATGCGCTTTCACACGTGGGGTTCTTCTCTGCTGATGGCCTAGCGCTGGCTGTTGGTGACTCTGGGTCTGGTCTGCTAATGCATCACTTCTGACCGTGCGTCTGGAGTGACGGGGACGCTGGGGTTTGCTGCCGTTGGACCAGTTCCCTGATCCCACTCATCCTCTGTGAGCACTGCTCTCGTGGGAGGGAGAGAGGGATGGCTTCTCCTGCACTGGGTTTGGCCCACCCCACTGCTCAGCCTTGGCTCCCTCAGTGCCGTTCATCCCTCCCTCCCTCAGTTAATTGAAGTGGAGCGATGAATTTGCGAGGTAACCTTTCACAAAGTACACGCTGTTGGATGTCTTTGTTGCCCACATTCCGCAGAGACTCGGGGTGGTACACGGAGCGTGCTGTGCGCTTTCAGGCTGGGGTTTTATCAAGCCTGGGTGAGGTGACTCATGGTGTTTCCTCCCTGGGTTTTGGAGGAGGCTGGGACCTGTGCGTGCAGAGAGGGGTTTGGTCTGAGTCCTGCGGCCTGCTGCGCTCTTCAGCATCCACCTTGGCTGGAAATTGAGGATTTTCTGTCCCCAGCATTTCTCAGCCTGTGTTTGGAGTTTTTGAATCGTATACCTTAAATAGGAATATCTAAACAGGAGCTGAAGAAACATAATTGAAAGTATTTCTTTCTTAGCATCCTGCAGGGACCGAAGGCAGCCCCAGAAGCTAACGGAGAGAGGCTTTAAGGGGAGGCACGGGAGCGCGCTGTGCACAGCTCTGGAGGCGAGCTCTCTGCCCGCCTCTAGCTGCGTCAGGAGTTTTTACGCATTTAGTTAGTATATTTTTAAAAACTTGTGATGCTGTTGGATGGGTGTGTGGCGGGATGGACCAGGTAAGCCAACGTGTGAAGGTCCTTCTTGCGGCAGTGGGTGAGGTGGCGTTGAAGGTGAGAGTTTGGCAGGAGGTTGTAAGTAATAGCGAATCTGAAGATGTTCAGACTTGGACTCGCCAAATGTCCCATAGAAGCTGGTTCTGTGGTGGATTGCTCCTTTTTGCTTGTCTCTCATTGTGTCTCATCCCAGATATTTTTGTGGCAACATGGGCTTTTTTCTAGAACTTTGGGCCACTTGTCTGCTGTCTGCTTCTCGTTGGAGACAGGAGAGGGTTGTGGAGCAGCACTGTCCTTCGTTGGATGCACTAATCTTGTCCCTGCCCGTGGCAGGGGGGTTGGAACTCAATGATCTTTAAGGTCACATCCAACTCTAACCATTCTATGATTCTAATCCACCTGGAAAAAGCAGGCGAAGCTCTCCCAGGCTGAGGAATGGCTGGTGGGCCTGGGACCCCATCCATTTTCTGTAGCTGTGTCGGCTCGGTTGGCAGTTGACAGCAGGCAGTATCTCTGGCTTCACACCCGGGCTGTTGTGCAGCTGCAGGTGGCAGTGCCAGAAGAGCACGGTGTAGGCAAACCCTTGGGAGATGTGTTTCCTCATTTTAGCCTGTGGCGCCTGGACAGCACGTGGCAAGAGCTGTGGGGATCAAGCTGTGAGAGAGCTCCAAGTGTGAAAACACAGTTTGTTCGTTAGTCGTGGCCATGGTGCAGTTGGGTGTTGGGATGGTGCCTGTGCACACCTGGGGCACGTCGGCTGCCCACTCCTTGGCAGTCTCAGGTCTCCCATGACATCTTCTGTGCCCCCAAGGCCACAGGCCAGCTGGGGTGAGCTCTGTACCTTGACAGCAAGAAATCCCCTTCCTGGGCTCCTAAATTTGCAGAGGCCCCAGAGGGTTTGTTCTCAAGACGGGGAGTCGTGACTCAGTAGAGAATAGTGTGGTTCTGGTTCGCCCCAATCCCCTTCGCACAGAGGAAGCTCAGAGGGAGAACGTGAGCTTTGTGTGAGGAAAAGAAAATGTTAAATCCCAGATTACGAAGTCAGCAGTGCAGTTACAAAAGAGGTAACAGAGCACAGTTTTAGAATATATCTTGCATTTACATTTTTATTCTTTCAGCTGCAGGAAGCTGAATTTTCTGCCTGCCAGTGTTCTGCATCCGATTTACTCATCTGGAGCACTTTCTGATGCAGAAACCTTGATCTCCAGTTTATGCTCTTTATTTCCAAATTAGCTTATACATACACAAAATCTCAAAGCCTGTCATGCTGCCTACCCCTGTTCTCTACCGATGATGGGACCTCTTGGTGTTGTGACCATGGGTTTAGTCACTTGTTTCTTTGAAGAGAAGCCCAGCAGCACATGTAAGCATGTTTGAGAAAAAGCATCTCTCTGATATCAGGGATTCTCCTGCTTCATCTCCAGCCTGTTTGTTTCTTCTTTCAAAAAGCAAATGGAATTATTTCCATAAACTCATGTTTTGTAAACTACATAGGAAAAAGTTCTTAGCGTTGTTTTCAGTTTGGCTTTCAGTTTACTGGCTGTTCATGAAGATTTGGCATGACATGATGTTTTCTGGTGTGGGTCCCCAGGGACAGTGCACACCATTGGCTTTTCCTCGGAGCTTTACTCCTTTCTTAGCCTTCCACAAACTGAAATTTTATCTTTCATTTCACTGGATTTGGTCAATTGGTTTGCTGTAGGATGAGGAACAAGGTCTGCAGCGACTCCGTGATGGTGGCTGGAGGGGGAGGTGGGACTGGCCGGTGGGCTGCCAACCTGTGGTGGGTTGGCCATGGGCAGGGATGGAGCTCACGGCTCTGGTCACAACTGGGCCAGCACCAGGGGAGTCCTGCCAGGGAGGGAACGAGACCACTCACTGCAGCCCTCGTGAGCGGGGTCAATATCGGTGATGCCTGATTTTGGTCCCTGCTGCCGCCTCACATTTGCACTCAGTGAAGAGTCAAACAGGATCTGAGATCCCAGTGCTTTGGGACAGGGATGGATGCGTTGGGTGTAAGGGGTCTTGTGACCCCCACAATCCTGGGTGTTTCTCCAGCGGGGAGGCAGAGCCGATGGCTGCCCCGTGGTGAATGCGGTAGGGGATGGAGGAGTGTGCTCTTGCTGTTGGCAGTTGTGTCCAAGGACCAACCGATGTGTCGAGCTGGGGCCTCACCAGAGCCCAGGACAGGGGCTGCGAAGCTGCTTCTGTGGTCCCTCTGCGGTGCTGTGGTCACCTGGGGCTGGGGGGCTCCTGGGGACATGTTGACTTGTACCAGGAGAAGTGTTGTGCAGGTGGGGGGGTGCGGCAGCACTGTCCTCTCCCCCCAGGGATCACACCTGGATGGTGATGCTGCTTTGTCTCCAAGCCCTTCACCCCGGTGTTGGCCGTGCCCACCCCGGTGTGGATGTCGCAGGGTGTTCTCCTGGTGCACGGTGGGGTTTTCCTGGCAGTGGGAACTGAAGGGTGTTTCTTCCCGCTGCTTGTTTATCAGGGCACGGATGAATCTGGGGATTGGTGCTCTGAGTGAAGCTGGGCTGAGGCTGGATGGGGGTCCTGTCTCTTCCCTCTTCTGGGATCTCAGAGGGTGTATTTTTCCACAACGTTTCTTTTTCTCTCCCCCCGCCCCCGCACCTTATTGCTGGTGAATGTATTTCTGATTTGCTGTCTCACGTGTAGGTCATTATCAGGCATTGCAACGCGCGGTTCCTCTCCTCTGCTGAGTATGTGTGTATGGGAAGTTTTAAAAAAACAGGATTAATTTTTGCTGAATCTCATCTTACTGTCTAGAAACATGCTGCATTTTGCGGTATAACTCATGATGGTAAATACTCAGTGGTATAACATCCCACTTATTTACAATGATAGGATCATAGAACGGTTAGAGTTGGAAGGGATCTTAAAGACCATCCAGTTCCACCCCCCTGCCCTGGGCAGGGACACCTCCCACCAGACCAGGTTGCTCAAAGCCTCATCCAGCCTGGTCTTGAACAATTTCGGGGATGGGGCAGCCACAGTTTCTCTGGGCAATTTAGGATTAGGATGCAAAATTTATTAGTGTCATCTTATTTTCTTTTAATAACTTTGCTGTTTGATTGACCCCAGATGCTGTCCAACCTCCACTCAGGGCTTTGCCATTATTTACTGTTGCTGCTATATGTCTCTTCAGCCCTCAGCTGCTCTGATGGCAGCATATACATGGCAATTTTGATTAATTAAAATAATGCAAACAAGATGTCATGAATCAGTGTTAAATGACAACTCTAAAACATAGCATCCAGTCCCTTTCCAGGGCCCAGCAATTTCACAGTTCTCAATATAAAGAAAACTTCGGTCAGTCTGTTCAAAGTCAGACTTTTCCCTATGATGCCAGTTTTAACGAAGCGGCCCGAAACCGCTTTAGGCTTGGAGCTCAGTTTTGCTGTAGACTCTGATTCACTAAATGTGTCCTGACATTCACAGGTCATTGGCATCGTTAAAAGCTTGGTTGACTAATTAAACAGCCAGCTTGCCTAACAAAATCCTCTTCCCTGCTTCTGATTGGCTCTCTTGTTCTCACTGGTTAATCGATGGAAATTCAGAGGGGTTTTTTTATACCCATCGTTTTACAAAATTGACTTCTGTAACGAGTGGCGAGAAATGAGAGCGGAGGAAGCCTTGGGCGGTGACCGGGGAAGGCAGCAACTGCCCGGGGGCAGAACACGCCGGGCAGCAGCGTGTGCCGTGTGCCACGTGTGTGCGGGATGGAGAGCCATACGTGTGCGGGATGGGCAGCCACGGGGGCTCGTGACAGGAGCCACGTGTGTGCAGGACAGGCGCTGTGCGTGTGCGGGACGGGGAGCACCAGGGGAGAGGGCGCAGCATCCTCTAAGGGGTGGAAAGAGATCACAGCCCTGATGGGCAATGGGCAGTTGTTGGAGCATCAGGGCCTGCGGCAGTTCAGCAACGGCGTTTTCATTCTCTCCCCTGAGTAATGTTTTGGCGTTAATTTTCCACGTAACGAGGAGGGAGTGCAGAGCGAAGGTTATGCCACAAGCTGTCCCGGGTGGTGTTGGGGTGGGCGCTTGGCGGGGTCTCCCCAGCGCGGTCGGAGGTCTCTGGAGGGAGGCTCAGATGGTAAGCTGAAGCTCAGATCATCTTCTTTTGGAGAGCACACGTTCCTCTGCTGCCACCCATTCTGCAGGGTTTTCATCAAATCGTTACCTTCCGGACTAGCTCACCTGCTGCTACTTTGAGCAAAATACTAATATATACTACATACAGATACATATATATGATTCTATACTAGCTCTATATATCTACACACTATGCACTAGGTAGCTGGAATTAGGGCACATGCCTCAGGATGGACTTGTCATTGTAAGTTATGGATATCTGTAGCACTGTAAAACGATTTGTCAAATGTTTTATTTAGAATCATAGAATGACAGAAGGGTTTGGGTTGGAAGGGACCTTTATAGATCATCCAGACCCACCCCCTGCCCTGGGGCATCTTCCAATAGATCAGGTCGCTCAAAGCCCCGTCCAACCTGGCCTGGAGTTTCAGAACAAAAAAACTTAGAAATTAGGTAACACATACTTTTAATATTTTCTTTCTCTGTATTTGTTAATGTTCATCTTTCTTCTGTTCAAGTCCTCCTTCTTCTTCTTAGTGATGTGGATGAAAGCGCTGCATCCTCTCCTTAGAGTTTGAACAGTGGTCGTTTAGTTGATATCCTTGTTTCAGCTTCCATTAGACCAAAGCGAATGTACAGATAACATTTTTCATGGTTAGTGACCATTTTTTCCTTGCTGAGAAGCATGTCTTAACATAAAGAAGTTACAATTTTTGTATGGTTTTTAGATCATTTTTAGTTCACCGTGTTTCCCCAGATTTTTATTGTATGGACACGTTCAATTGTTGTCTTTTTCTTCACTGGGTTGGTTTAGAGATTTTCCTACTTTTTGTGCTGCTGTGACCAAAGTAATTGAATCCTGCCTTGGGGTCTTTGTTTTCTGTGGGAACTGTGATACAAATTTCCAGATAGACCCAAAGGGATCTGCAGCATTTAAATGCAGCAGCCTGCGAACTCTGCAGTTGCTAATAGAAGAAAAAATGCTAATTTTTTTAAACTGCGTAAAATATGGAAGTAAGGCAGTCAGTATTTGCCCTCCTAATATTAATTCACTTACTATTAACTTTAGTTTATTTGACAACTTGAAATTCCTTTGTACGGCAGAATTTTTATGGAAAAGGTGGTACAATGGTGAAGTTGTCCTGTGTGAGCTGGGGGCCGTGGCTGCCTGGGAAGAGCCCAGCTCCGGGGCTGGGAGGCTGCCAGGCCTGCGCGCGTCGGACGAGTGCTGGCTGAATTGATCACCAGAGCAGCGGTTAATAAATTTATCAACATTGTCATTATTTATTTTTAATTAAAAGCCACTGAGTGGAGGAGCACGCCTCTCCCAGTGTCCCTCTTGGCTCTCTAGCTGGCACGGCTGCGAGCATCCCTGCTCTCCGGGCTGCCGGGGGGCTCCGTCGCAGTGGGGTGGGAAGGCCCAAGGGCGCTCCACCGACGGGCTCGTGCCAGGGCAGAGCCGCTAGGACCCCTGGCCACCACCGCCCCGTGCCCGAGTCCTCGGTGACAGGACAGTGGTGGCAGCTGGCAGTGGGGTCAGCCACGGCAGTGGGGTCCCGTGGGGCAGCCGGGGCTCGGGGCAGAGCCAGGCGAGGAGGCAGCGGGTGAGACGGAGAAACCGAATTAACGGCCTAAAGCCTTGGGGAAGTTTCGCAAAAGAATGGATCAGCAGGTGAGTGCTGAAGCAAACTGATTTAAAAAAACAAAACAGTAGGTAATTACTGAAGGATTTTTAAGTACGGAGCGGATGAGTAGGTAGTAATAACGTGCGTTTTCTTTTCACTCAAAACAGTTATTATATCAGGGAAAAGAGATTAGCGAGAAGGAGCTGTTGAAGCCATGTTTAGGAAAAGCCTTAGTGTCAATGTGGAGAGCTAATGACCAATGGACTTGTGTGTGCCATAGTGGTTCTACCCATAGTGGAGAATAGGAGAATTTATCAGCTGGGAAATAATTTCTAGTGAGATTTAACCATTGCATTTTCAAAAGACTGTGTGTCCCTAATCTATTTTAATTCTTTAATAAGAGAGAATGGATATGAGGGAGCTGACTGATGGTAGTGTAAAAACTGATGGTTTTTAGGTGCGGTGTTGGGGGATATGGTGTAGGGGACAACTTTGTAGAGTAGGTTTGATGGTTGGACTCGATGGTCCCAAGGATCTTTTCCAACCTGAATGATTCTATGATTCTATGGGATTTCTCAAAACTTCAAAACAGCTTGATGGAAACGGTTCTGAAAGGGCTGCAGAAGTTAGGTGAGGGGAGCAGAAGAGCTGCAGCGCACCGAGTGCCAGGGAAAGAGGTCGGCCTGGGGAAGCATGAGCCACTGCAGGACAGTGGTGGGGTACCGAGGCTGGGAGAGAAAACACCTCGGAGTTCCAAACTTCGATCAGAGTATTAATAATGTGAAGAGAAACACAGCGAGCAGGACGACGTGAGTGCGGTGACATGGGTCAGACAGACTGGGGGGTCCAGCAGGGTCCCATAGGGAGGCACAGGCAGAGCTGTTGCCCCTGGAGGGGTGAGGACAAGCCCTGGAGGGGTGAGACAAGGGACATGCATACGGTGACACCTCCCCAGGATCCCCTCCAGCCTATATCAGCAGTTGGCTTAGGGGGTCCCGGGGCTGTAGGTGGGTTACCTGGTAATCCCCAACTGATGTCTTTTCCAAGAACCTGTAGTTATTATATTTTGAATGCATATCAGCTCTTTTTGCTTGTGCCAAGGGTGGGGAAAAAAGGGAGCTGCAGGGAACTAGTGGCCTCCCAGCCTCTCCTGGGTCCATGGGAAGGTAATGGAGCAAATCCCCTTGGAAGCCCTGGCCAGGCACATGAGGCACAGAGGGTGATTTGGAATAGCCAGTGTGGATCTATCAAAGTAAAATTGTACCAAACTAACCTAATTGTTTTCTCCTGTGGGATGGCTGGCTCTGAGCGAGGGGAGCACAGAGAAGGTTGTCAGCCCCAGTTGTGGGGAGGTGTTCGGCATGGTCTCCCACAGCATCCTAATTGCCAAAGGGGACAGGGATGGTCTGGGCTTGAGGATGGCAAAGTAGGTGCAAAGCTGGCTGGGCCACCAGGCTCAAAGGGTGGGGATGGGCCGTGCGGAGTCCAGCTGGTGGCTGGGTACGAGCCTGTTCCTCAGGGATGGACACAGGAGCCGGTACTGTTTGGTGTCTTCATTGACACTGACCGGGGCCCCAAGATGCTGTGGGGTCTCTGCCCTTGGAGACACTCAGCGTTCGTCCACCACAGCCCCGAGGAGCTGCCTGTCCTAAGCTTTCTCCAGGACCCTTCCCCTGCCCTGACCCTCTGGTGTGCTGGTGTGGAGCTCCATGGCAAACACGTGCTGGGGAGTGAGGAAATACCAATCCTCTGACCTGCTTTGACTCTGCTGGTTTCACTGAGTATACCCTCCCAAGTTTTGTTTTGAAAGAGGCTTTTTTGCTGGTGGGTAGGAGTTAGTGCAATTTAACAGAAGCGATGCATTTGTAACAAACAAGGTGTACGTGCAAAACCTTGGTGTCTTAAGTAGGAAGGAAAAGGATCCAGCCATGAAATGAGAGTGGTTGTTGAGACCTGGAGGCAGGGGGGGTGTGGGTTGATGTAAGATGGGAGAAGCTGTGGCTCTGAAGACACGGGTGGTGGTAGCCTGTAAGCCCGGAGTTATTGCTGCAATTGGAGTCGGATCTGAGCAGGGCACTCCGCATGGGTTAAGCTGAACGCCCGGTGATGTGCACTGTGCTGATTTGTGGTTGTGACTATGCAAGAGAAGGGGCCGGGGAGACCAGTTTGGAACCGATTACCGGAGGCTGGCGGCACGCTGTGGAACACATCAGTGCCAGGGTGCCTAATGAAGATGTCCTATCTGTCACCTTGTCTTGTGGTGTTTGCAGCAGTTCCCGAGGAGATAGTACCTGCTTGTCTTTCCTGTGACACTTCTGTTTTTGTCACATTCCTTCTTAGCCTTCTCTTTTCCAGGCTGAAGAGTCCTGTCTGTTCAGTTGAGCCTCACATGGATGCCGCTCCAGGCCATTGATCTGTTCTTCCTTGTCCATTCCTTTCCACTTCTGGTGTGGCCTTTCCCCACTATTCTGTGGGGGACCTGCTGAGTGTGGCTGCGGGGGGGTTGCAGGACTGCTGGCCACTGCCTGGCAATAGCCAGCCCCGAGCCTGTCTGTGCATTCCACTGGCGTGGGGTTGATCTGCTCTGTCGTTCAGCCGCTGGCTTTGTGAGGTCCTTCTGCTGGCTTTGGCAGTCGGTTCTCAGTGTTACCATGCCAGGGACCTTCGTTGTTGGTTCATGGTTTGCCTCCCCTCCCCAGACCATCCCAGACCATCCCAGTCCTGCCAGCCACGCAGGCACTGGACGAATCCTGGGGGTCTCTGCTGTGAGAACTGCCTGGCTGTTCCTCCTGCCCTCCGTGGCACGTCTCTCCCTCAGCGGTGGTGGGACCCTGTCCTCTCCCCCCCATGGGCAGCAGAGCTGTTCAACCACAGGGAACTATCTGCAGCAAGCCCCCAGAGGAGCTTCAGGGGGACCCAATCTGGAACACAAGCATAAAGACCCAATGGACAAGAAGCAGGGTCGATGACGCAAAATGAAGCACGTTGAAGAGAGAAACATGAATTACTTTAATGTCTGTGCAATGGGCTAAACTGAATTCTCAACACCGGGTAGGCATGTGGGGGTTAATGTAAGAAATTTGGATCGTAAAATCCATAAAGGCCTAAACATTGACCCCTGAGTTCTTACATTAACAACCTGATCCATAAAGATCTTATGAATCCATAAGATTCATTATGAAAGATCCATTATTCATTATAACGATCCGTTATGACTCCACAAGATCTTTACAGATCTGGTTGTCAGGCTGTGCTAGAAATGCCTGTTTTGCAATATGCTCAGTATAAAAATACAGAAGCAGGAGTAAATATATCACCTCTGTTGACAATTCTTTCAGATGACTACAAGCAGTGGTGAGTTATGAATAAAGATGTGAGCATGGGTGCCATAAACAAGAGCACAAAAAGGCCCCACTGGGCCAAGCCCGTGCCTGTGTGACCCAGTGTCCTCTGTCTGACCCAGTGTCTGTCCCTGGCAGTGACCAAAGGACAAAGGGTGCTCTTCAGGGAGCGCATGGTCTGGCCGTTTTCTGCAGCCCGTTCCCCCCACGCTCCTCCTGTTAAAACAACTGCTGCTTTAGGGTCGTTAGAGGCTGCATCTCCATCCTCTTTCTTTTTTTTTTTTAATATACACATAGAGCAAATTAGACCTGGGCCCATCAAAATCCATTATCTTTTACTTCATTCACAAGCAGAGGTTTGCAGGCAGCAGAGGACTGGTGCCAGATCTTGGAAACCGGGAGTGCATCCTGGAAAGGACATGGGGCTTGGTCCTCTGAAGGGAACGGAGCGGTCAAAGGAACCTGAACCTAAACTGCCACGTGCTGTGGTGGGACGTGCTGATGTGACGCCTGGAGGTGGAGGCAAGAAGAGAGCGAGCTGAGGCTCGGACAGTATTTTATAGCTGTATGTGACAGCTGGGAGACAGATGCTGGAATATTGCCTCTGGCTCTGATTCTGCACTTTAGAAAGTGTATTTAAAATTAAAGAGGGTGCTGAAAAGAGCAACAGAAATGATTTGAGATCTGGAGAAAATGCACTGCGATTTATGAACATCAGCCTCTTCTCACCCTAACCCAGACTGAGAGGGGACGGTGTCAGACGGGGGCTACCAGTGTGGCAAGAAACTGCTGAGTACTAAGGAGCTACTTAGTATCACAGAGAAAGGTATAACAAGAAATAATGATTGTATTGGAAGTTTAAACAAGGGAAATCAAGTGAGAACGAAGACACACATTTTTTCATTGAGGATGAGTGTTTGCTTGTCAATTTATCCAAGGAGGGAGCGTTGTTTCCGTCATGTGATGTTTTTAGAGTCAAGTTGAGTGCTTTTCAGGAAACTGTTAGCCAAGTTCACGTAATTTCATTCATTATGGGAGTTACTGGTTGAAGCTTATGGGGCAGTGACACATTGCTCAGGTGAGATGATAAATCCTTCAAGGGTGGGTGTCAGGAGGATGGGGCCAGGCTTTTTCCAGTGGTGCCCAAGGACAGGAGAAGAGGGAACGGGCACCAACTGGAGCAGGGGAAGCTCCATGGGAACATGAGGAGGCCGTTGTTTGGTGTGAGGGTGGCAGAGGCCTGGCAGAGGCTGCCCAGAGAGGTGGTGGAGTCTCCTTCTCTGGAGACATTGCAACCCCCCTGGAGACGTTGCTGTGGGAGCTGCTGTGGGTGCCCCTGCTCTGGCAGGGGGTTGGCCTGGGTGCTCTCCAGAGGTCCCTGCCAACCCCACGTCATTCTGTGATTTTATGATCTTATGAGACCTCTTGGATTTGCATTTGCCGAATCAGAGGGGATGCCAAATGTGCTACAAAGGCAGCTACAGTATGCTGTTTTCACTGCTTTCTTCCATTCTCTACTCAAACTTGGTTTCATTCGCTCCTTTATACTGAGAAGTTCTGTATCTCTTCTGCATGTGTTTGTTAGGAACTGTCTGTCCTGCTAATGTGTCGTAGTCTGGATGAACAGAAGATCTTACTCCCTCTTCTCTAGAAGAAGCTTGCTCTACATCGCTTTTCCAGCCCTAGGTAGAGCTAAGGCTCCCCAGGTCCTCTTTTTCCATCAAGTTAGACCGAGGGGTTTTGAGTTTTTGTGTGGCTGTGGTTGCTGTGTTGCAATGAGCCAAGCAGGAAACATTCCAGGTCACTGAAGGTAACACTCATCTCTTTAACCTCTCTTGGGCTCTTTGGTGGGATCAGTTTGATTTATGGGTCCAGCACTTCTGCATTTCCCTCTGTGCTGCCTTGTCTGTATGAAGAGTTCAGGGTTGGATGGATCTGGCTGGCGATTTTGCTCTTCAGCAGCCCTTTCCATGCAGGTGGCTAATAATAAAGCTCTTGTAGCTCAGTGCAATGGGGAGGTTTTGCCTGAACCAGTCACTTAGAGTTAATCAGGAGCTGAATCTCTTCAAACATTCATTTCAAGCTGCGTTTGTATCAGAGGCAGCTGCTCCTCTGAAAGCACTGACTGGTGGGACTACAGGATGGGGCTGGTTGTCGCTGTCAGTGCTAGTGAAGAGTTGTAATAAGGGGGCTCTTGGACGCCTGTTTTTTAAATAGAAGTAGCTGGATGGCTTCCTGTCTCAGGCGGTGGGTTCCGGGGGATGATACAACAGTCAGCAACATCCTTCCAGGCTGACTCCCAAGCAGCAGCCTGCTGCCTGAAGTTTTTGCTGGAAAACCCATAGAGCCAAAATACTTCATTATCTGCAGCACGTAACTCTGCAAGAAGGGCTCATGCTCCGGGTGCTTTCCTGCTGGGAGCCGAGAACCTCCCTCCTGCTCTTTATCTTGTTTCCTTTTGGTGGAGGCAGCTTCTCCCAGCGTGGCGGTCAGCACATCAGATGGCAGGGCCAGAGCTTTCCTCAGGAGGTGATCTAAGCCCAGAAATTCCTGTTGTTTTGCCAGCATACACAGCTTGCTCTCTAAGCTGGTCCCAGTTTGCCTTTCACCAGCATCCAGCACACAGAAAGCTTGTGCTGGTTTCTTCTCTCCGCCACTGAAATGCAGGGTGGTGGTTGCTCTGGTCCCTGCAGAGCCCAGCTCCTGCCCTGGACCATGGTCCTGCAGGGAAACAAGCCTCAACAGTGGTGTTCAACCCGTCCAATGGTCCCTAGTTGTGGGGGGACTGCTGCTGGCCCCAGCCTCTGTCAGTGGGGCTGGGGGGTGACTCTGAGGGGCAGCTGGTGGGAGTGCTCCAGGCCATTTCTGGTGGCCTTGTGGTCCCTTCTCCTGCCAGCAGGTGAGCGAGGCTGGGGGGTCCTGTGGGGTTTCCCAAAGGCAGGGGAGTGCTGATGCCTGCCCTGGGTCACAGGAGGAGCTTGCTGCTGGAGTTGCTGCTTGGGGGGACAGGCTTTTCACAAGTAATTGGGAAGAAAAAAAATGCATAATTGGAGAAAAACCAACATAATCTTTTCAGGAAAGGCGAAAAGTTACCTGGGCTTTGTTTTGTGCACTGTGTCTGTTCCTGTGACTCGGTCCCAGCCTCAGGAGGCACTGCTGGCTCGGTGCGATGCTCGGTGTAGCACGATGCTTGTGGTACTTGGCGCTGCAGGCTCCCCGCCATGCTCGGCTCTGGTCTGTGTGTCCTCTCCAGACTGCTCTCTGCCTCTGGTCACCTTTGTCTTCTTTCCCTTTACCTTTTTCCTGTTTCTGTTGTTTCCTAAAAAGACCAGGGGTCACCAGGCCTGCTCATGATGCCGAAGATCTGGATGTGCTGCCAATTCATGAGTGTCACAGCAGCCCTTTCTACATCATTTCAGCCCAAATCCCAGCTCAGGCCCCACGTGACTCTGCTGATGAGCTCCCGTGTCAGGAAACCTGCCTGGTTAACCTTCACCTTTGTTTACTGTCTTCCTTGTCAATGAGGGATCCAAATGAGTGCTTTCTTGCTCCTGGCACTTCAGTTTATGGCAGCAAGGGACCTGTTTGGGATTGTGCGTGTGTACTGGCAAGGAGGGCAGCCTTGTTCTGTTGGGCGTGGGTTTCCTCCAAGCTCTCCTCGTAGGTGTGAGGAGACTCCATACAAAATAAGCAGATTTTTCAGCGACGTAAATGTTTGTCGCAGTTCCTGTCCATGTTCCTGGGACAGAGGCCAGGCCTTTGGGCCAGAGCATGGCAGGATCACAGAGCCTCTCCTGGGTATGAAGTCATGGAATTGTAGGATAGATTGGGTTGGAAGGGACTTTTAAAGCCCCCCCAGGGCCACCCCCTGCCCTGGGCAGGGACACCTCCCACCACACCACGTTGCTCCAAGCCCCCTCCAACCTGCCCTTGAACCCCTCCAGGGATGGGGCAACCACAACTTCTCTGGCCAACCTGGGCCAGGCTCTCGCCACCCTCAGAGTGAAAAATTTCTTCCTAAGATCTCAACTAAATTTTCCTTCTTTCAGGGTCAAACCCTTCCCCCTCCTCCTAGGACTTCCCTTTCCTAGGGAGGCATCAAGAGTCCCTCCCCAGCTTTCCTGGAGCCCCTTGAGGGACTGGAAGGGGCTCCAAGGTCTCCCCGGAGCCTTCTCTTCTCTAGGGAAAACCCTCCAACTCTCTCAGCCCCCCCTCCCAGCAGAGGGGCTCCAGCCCTTCCAGCATCTCCGTGGCCACCCCGCTCCAACAGCTCAATGTCCTTCTGCTGTTGGTGGCCCCAGAGCTGGAGGCAACACTGGAGGGTGTCTCCCCAGAGCAGAGCAGAGGGTCAGAATCCCCCGCCTTGCACTTGTGCTCTCAAACCCGCCGTGCTCATGCATCTTCTGGGGAGCTTTTACTCCTTGTCTGTGTGACCATTTACGTTGGCATCTGCTGGGACCGTGACCAGCGAGGAGCCCATCCTGCAGCTGGTCCTCACAGCTGGAGCTCTGGGCCTCCTCCTGGGGTGACCCTCGTGCCTCGGCTTCTTGCTGGCCTCACCCACTTTCCGCCGGGCTCCCCCTTTCCTCTGCATTTGTTAGTTTTTATGACTTCAACGCCATTGTCATTTCACATGTGGTGTGGCAGGATTGTGCTCTTTTCTGTGCCCATTCAGAGGCAACTCCCGTTTTCTAAAGGAATTCTTCTGCTTTTGGTCAATTCTTCTGCTCTGTTGGTTTGGCAGCTCCATCTTTCTGTAGGGGCCTCTTAGAAGCTGTTTTTTCATTTTTGCCATATGTTTGCTCAGAGCTTCTAATGTGATATTATGAAATACACTCCCTGCTGCCTGCAAGCACATTACCTTTTCAGCTGCTTCTTTTAATTTCCTTTCAACTCTTTCTCATTTGTGTGCTCCTCGATGAAGAATTTTTGGCTTTTTTGCTCTTAAGGGATTGTTGAATGTAAGTTCTTTATTGTCATTATTGCGGGGCGGCTCTTGAATAGATCTTGTCTGTCATCCTGCGTGTTGCTGAGGATTGAATCTGCAGCTCTGAGCTCTTTCTTCCTTCAGGAAGGAGTCATCTGTGCTGTCTAAAAGTTGAGAAGCTGTACCGTTTTCCTTCAGGAGTTGTTCCTGAGGCTTTGATTGTTGTGATCAGAGCTTATAATTGCATGGGAGAAATTATCACTTGTAACTGCAAACCAGAGCGAGCAGCTTGTTCTGAAAGCTGCTCCCACCCTGCCCTGCTCTGAGCCTGATGCCTTCAGGACCTGCCCCAGCTGCAGGGTGGGCTCTGCTGTGCCGTGCTGTGCCATGTTGTGCCATTCCATGCCGTGCCATGCCATGCTGTGCTGCTCTGTGCTGTGCTGTGCCCTGCCATGTTGGTCCATGCCATGTTGGTCCATGCCATGCCATGCCATGCTGTGCCATGCCATGCTGGCACGTGGGACTGTCGCCGCTGCCACTGTGTGCTCCCCGCTCCCTGCAGAGGTGCCTCCTTTGGCACCCTGGGATCTTCCTGGATCTTCTGGGGACTGAACCAGGAGCAGCACTGAGCTTCTTGCTTTGGGAGAGCATCAGGAGGAAGGGAGCAGAGACCTTTCCTCCCCATGCTTGGGGACTGAACAGGGCAGTTTGGTTTCTTTTAATATTGACCTAAGTGTCCAAACCCCCAGGACTGGGAGGTCTCGTCCCCCCGTGTGTGCTGCTGTGAGTGCTGTCTCCCGGCTGGGTCTCTCCATGGGTGCTGGCGGGTGCCCTGGGCTGTCCAATCTCAGCTCCCTCCTCCTGATGGAGATGGGACCAGCACCTGGCACGGCATCATCTGCAGCTCGGGAGTCAAGCTCTGCTCTGCCCGGGACCAGCCCGGTGCCGGGGATGCCGGGAGGCCAGAGGAGAGCATCGCTCCCCTTGGTGGGATGGAGGCAGAGGAGCCCTCTCTGATGTGACTCTGGGAGCAAGGCCACCCGGTCCCCCTGTGCACTGAGCAGCTTCCTCCTGCACAAAGACGCCCCTTGCAGCTCAGGACGGGGCTGGGTGGGATTAGCCTCATGGTTTGGGTGACCCCAGAGTGGCTGTGCTGCATCACAGAGGGGAATAAGCAAGTGTAGTTGCAGGATCTCTGATATGAGAAAGTGATTAATACGTGTGATGGCGTCTGGAGAAACAGAGCCGAAAGAGCCCTGGAAGCAGCTGGATTGTGCCCCCAAGGGGCTGCGCAGCGTCCTGACCTCACAGCTGAAGCATTTTCTTCTTCCTCATTTCTGATGCAGGTTAAAGACAGAAAGAGACAAACTGCAGGGTGAAAGCTCTTTTCTCTCTTAAATATGAAATGGTAATACTCCCCGGAGTACATCTCTGCAGCATAAAGTTTGGTATAAAATTCAGTGGTTTTTATTCTGGGACCCTTCTTCAGCCAATGCCTGTGCTTGTGCACATGTGCCTGTCTGCCTTTTTTTCCATTAGGTACATATTTTAATACTGAATAGCATAATTTGACAGTGAGGAAGAGTCCTAGAGGCTAAATTAGCATGTAGGAAGGTATAGACAACGTTTATTTTTTATTTACGGGTCCCTGAAAGGATGATGCATATCCTGCTTCTCTGAGGACTGAAAGAGGACAGAGCTGGCGTTTCTCAAAGGTTCTGAGCTCCTGATTTCTCACCCCAGCAGCCGCCCACCTCCTCCCCGTGCCCCGTGGCCGGAGGAGCCCTGGTTGAAGCGCTGGCTCGCTGATGCGCTCCGGACGGAGCAGATAAGGCTGACCCTGCCATGCAGTACAACCACCCGCTGCCCAGTGCAAGGCACCTGCGCCCTGGAAAAATGAGCTGTAACATCAGCTCGGTGGCTTTATGTCTCACACGGTGGCTTTTCTGGGTGGCGACACACAGGCGGGTCGTTTGCTTCTCTCTGGGCAAAGCTGTTTAATTTTTTAAAACCCATGCCCGTTTCATTCACAGAACCCCAAAGATGCTGTTAAGGGGCACAGGGACTGAAACTGGCCCTGGGGTTGTTGGAAGTGGGGCTGAAAGGGTGAGTGGGATGTGCAGTTATGTCTGATGTCTGGGTGTGTGTCCTGCTCCGGGTCCGGGGGACACAGTGTGGTGGTGGCAGGAGCTCTGGAGCTGCGGGTCCATCACAGCCACTGGAAGGGCTGCTCAGCAGGTGGAGGAGGTGGGGATTGGGCTGGTCTGTCTGTTGGAAACCCAAATAGATGTTCATGTTCCAGCCTCAACTCTTCAGCTCCTTCGTGAACAAGACGTGCTTGTGCCGTGTGGGGATCTGTGCTGTGCCGATCCTTCAGACATGATGAGCGCCTCTGGTCCCCCGCTGGAAGGGTGGTGGTGTGGTGTGGGGCAATAGCAAGGGTGGGCAGAGGGGTGGAGTGCCTCTGTGTGGAGGCAGGACTCAGCCTGGGAGAGCCGTGGCTGCCGGGGGAGCACCACAGAGAGTGGTTGTTCCGTTCTCTTCCCAGCACAAAAACCAGGAGCCTTAAGCGGGGCTGACAGGCTGTGGCTTTGAAATGAAACGCTGAAGCAGGTCTAAAGGCTGTCTTCTCCTGCAGAAAGTGTGGAGGAGGAGGAGAAACAAAGAGGAGAACAGAGCGATGGGAAATGAGGAACAGTTGAGGGGTGAAATGCAAACCCCAAGGCCTGGGAGGGGAAATGGTGGCTGCTGTTGGGGATGGGCTGTTGTGAGACCGACTTCGGATGTTGCCAGCGCGGAGTCCTCTTGCCTTCCTGCTCTTCACCCACGGGATGTGGCGATGGTGCCGCGGTGCCTGTGCCGTGCCAGGCTGTGCCGTGCCAGGCTGTGCCGCGGGGCTCAGTGGGCTCCAGCCCAGGCAGGTTCCCACCGGCCGGGAGCGCGGCAGCGGGGGCCGGGGCTGTAGGAAATACAGCCTGAAGGTGATGGGCTATAAATGTGTGAATGACCTGGGTCCTGAGGAGGCAGGGAAATGCTCACGGTACCAGGGAAACCTTTCTCAGTCCCGGGGTGAGGCAGGGAAGCGTGAGTTTCCATGCAGGGAGGCAGAGGGTTCTTCTCCTCCTCTCCTTCCATTGGGAAGACCTGGCTGGATCCCTCCAGCCCCCGGCAGGGCTCACGGTGCTGCCTTCATCCCTCCGTTGTGTGCACACCTGTGAAGCCTGTGGTGGAGAAGTCAATAGACTCTTTACACCCCATCAGGGATTTTTAAGAGAAATTTTTCTCTTATACTGGTATTAGGCCATCAAATATTCTTTGGCACTTCTCATATTTTATAGGATGTTATAACCTACAGGATTTGAGTCTGCCATGAACCCCACAGAATGCATTAGGGGGGGAACTGCTAAGTCTCATTCTTCTCCAGCTCTTTTTTCCTCTTCCTGTGATCCACTGACATGGAAAAGGTCGTGACTTTCCCATTGTATCCATCTCCTTGTTCTTTCCGTGGCCGTTGCTGGGTGCAGCTGTGGGGTGCAGGTGATGCTTGGCTCTCACTTCCCTCTGTGTCTCTCCACAGAAGTGTCTGCGGCTGAACCCGGACGTTCCCGTGTGGGTTTCCAAGCAGCGCATCCTCTGCACTCTGAACCACAGCCTGAAGGATGTTCTGAACTACGGGCTCTTCCAGCCAGCGTTCAACGGCAGGGCTGGGAAGTTCCTGGATGAGGAGCGCCTGCTGAGGGAGTACCCCCTGAACCCCGACACTCCTGTCCCCTACTTGGAGGTAGCCATCATCTGCTTTTTTTAAAATGTGTCTATATCTATATACACGTATATAGATATATATACATACGTGTATGTATGTGTACATAAGTATGTAGGACTTCTGTGATTCCTTCCACTGCAGTCTCTGTGGGCACCATGAATATTAAGGGCCCCTGTCCCTCTTCCCTTCTCTTCCCCGTTTCCCTTCCAGGAGCGAGAGCATAGAAATTCGTGTGGGTGTATGTTTACTCACGGAGAATCCATTGAGGGAGAGCTGAGGCAAATGCCTCTGAGTTTCAGTTGCTCGTGACTGTCTGCTCGAGAGCTCTGTCACATCTGTCATAGCCCCGTGGAGCAGCTCCCCTGGTTTCTGACCCTGGTGGTGAAAATTCCCATTTTTCTCCTGGTGTATAACTGTCATGGGAAATTGCAGTAACAGAGGGAAAGCCAGTCTGGTAGGTACAGAGAGAAAATCACAGGGACATCTTTGCATATGAGGCTGAAGGGCTTGAGTCTGATATTTTACTTAATTTACAATTAATGTAGAGCCTGGAATGCAACCGTGAGCTTTGACAGCAAATGACTGTCCCTGTATGGATCTTGATTGTGTGATGAGCATGGAGGATCACCTGTACTGTTTTCTGTTCCAGAAAATTAAATAGAGCAGAAATTAACAGAACTAACTCTCTAGTTACATTCACTATAGGTTTTGCCTTGGGCTGAGGTTCAGGTGATTTCATGTAGGTGTTTATTCTCAGGTGACCCACAGCATTTCCTGGGCTCCCTTCACTGTCACTGTGGACAACACCCCCCCTGGCTGTGATGGGCCTCATTACCTGCACATGGGCTTCTAAATTTAGGAATCTTGTACTATATTTTGCTCACAAAGTCTATTTAGAAAGCATTACACACCTAAGCTGCAAGAGCTCTTATAAATGCAAGTATGAATGCTGCTATTACAACTAATCCCGACTAATTTGGAAAGAAAGTGCAGCACAATTTTTAAGCAAACTAACGTTTAGTGTAGACAAAATCATTTGGAACAACGTTAAGAATGCTTGCAAATAAACCTATGAGGTAGTAAATTCCTTAATGTTCCTTATACGGGCTTTAAAGCTTTGGTTTTGTATAATTTAGCATAATGTCCACACTTAATGTCTTAGCGCACACATCTAAATGCAGACTTGACATGGGTGTTTGTTCTGTGTCATTTTGATTCTTCATAACTTGGTAAGAATGGCAGCAGAGCACTGGAGAATCCTATTGGAAAACCCCAAATCCCCAATCTATTTACAAGACATAAATCCTGTGTTGATCCCACTGAGGTTTCATGAGTCCAAAAGATAAATTAGCCCTCAGGGCTGCATATGAAGGTAATCAAGTAAATGAGGGGTTTGTGTATATTGACAGAAAAATTACATTAAAAGCAGATATAGTGTAGACTCATAGAGTAGTTTGGGTTGGAAGGGACCTTTAAAGGTCCTCTAGCTGGCTCTGTTCTGTACCTGGGAGCTGCAGGTACCCCAGATCCCTCGTCGGGATAAGCCAGCAGCTGCGATGCAGTGTGTTGGTGGTCGGGCAACGCGCATGGGGTCACCTGCCTGTCTGCTGCCATCCCGTCACCTGTGTGTGTGGTGGTACTGCTGTGTCCCCTATTATCTCACTGGTTGTTATCTACCGTCAGAAGCTCATTGTGTCCTTCTTAATGAGGTACTTATTTCATTTGTGTGCCAGGCACATAGTTCTCACCATTATTAAACATCACACATTCAGTTCATGCACCTTGTAAATTTGCATGAGATTTGGAAAATTCCAGTGCCTGTATGTCCTCTCCACGGGGTCCGGTCTGCGGGTGAGCTGCTGGAGCCAAACCAGCGGGTTGAGTCTTGCTGCCCACTTCAGTCACTCCTTCAGAAGTTCTGCTCAGTTTCGAGCAACGGACTGTGTGTTGCACGGCTGAACTCTTCTCAGGTGGGGCTTTAGCTTTGCACCTGGGTGGCAGCTTCCATTGCTCTTGCATGAAAGTCACAGAACCACAGGATTGCAGAGGTCGGAAGGGACCCTTCAGATCATCGAGTCCAACCATCAGCCCCGCACAAGCCGATGCAGCCCGGGCTCTCCCCCAGCCCTGCCTCGCTGATGCCTTGCCCCAGCCCCTGCCTGTGCCGCTGGGCGCCCCGAGGGACCTTCCCCATGGTCGGCTGCTGGGGGGGCAGCAGGGGGGAGTCCCCGCCAGCGGGCACCGCGGGGCAGGACGGCGAGAGCCAGCGCCAGCGCTGCCCGGCTCGGCCGGAGGCTGGGAGCGGAGGCAGCTGCAGACCCTCCATGGCGGTGCCGGGGGTGAAGAGGAGCCACCGAAGGCTGAGAGGGATGGACAGAGGAACCCCGACACTGGCAGCACCCGCAGAGGACCAACATCTGTAAATCAGCGGGCAAGACGGTTTTTACCTTGGAATGATTAGGGGAAAAAAAAAAAAAAAAAAAGTAGTTGTGTGAGAAAGCATGTGCCCAGCAGGGCAAGTGCCTGACAGACTGGAAATGTGCTAATATTTTGCCAGTATTGAGAAGTAAGTGGGAAGAGCTTAGTAACTGCAGCCCAAAGATAACTTGGTGTCAGCTCCAGCTGAAATAATGAAATGTTGATGGAGGATTAAGTTTGTAGCAATTCAAAATCTCAGAATACAATTCATGCATTGAAAAAGATCTAGTCAAACAAATCCAATTTCATTCTTTAAGGAAACTGTAATTCTGCTTGATAAAGGTAACTACACAAAGGCAGCAGCCTCTCGGGGGTACTTGATACTGTGTTACATGATATTCAAGTTCAGGATTAGCACTGTAAAAAGTCGGTAGGACAAGTGTCACTGGGTAACTCATCGATGGCAAGAAGCAGCTGTCACTGCTTCATACATAGACGTGTTTCTATATCCTATGCTCTGCGTAGATGTAGATGTGTAGGGTTTCCGAGGGACCGATGGCAAGCTTGGTGTGGGTACCCCACAGATCTGGGTGTCAGTGTAAAACCACTGCTGATGAAGTCTGATTTACACAGAGTTTGGCAGAGAATACAACAGCGTCGACTGCGCTGTCAGGGGCATTTGGTAAGTGGGGGTCCCATCACAGCACGCTCCAAGTCAGCCAAGTGATAACCACACAGGAACAGTGATTGCTTGCTAGGGAAGGACCCTTGTGGAAAACAAGGCTTCCAAAGAAAAATTGTGAACCTTTTTGTCCAGAAACCTAACAGCAATTCCCAGTGTGATGCTGTGGCACAACATGCCCCTGTAATCCTTCAGTAGTGAGTTGGTTTCAGGGTGGTTGGGGTGGAAATGGCTGATTTTGGAGCAGTGCGTGGGTGACAGTCAGTGTTCTTGAGAGGACATTGGAAAAAGCCCTGGCACGGAAAAGGGCAGCAGAAATGATCTGAGAAGAGCAGAGAAGACGCCTCAATGAGAGATTTAGAGCTCAGCCTGCTTAAAGGAAAGTTGGCTCGAGATCACCTGAGAGGTGAGGAAACCGTTCTGTTATTAGAAAGATCCCTAATTAATTGGGAAGAAGCAGAACAAAATCCAAACCATCTGGAAGCTGTAGCCTGACAGATTCATCTGAAAAACTGGTCACAATTTCTTTAGTGAGGAAAGGAATTAACTGTTAGAGCAAATTATGGTGGAGAACGGTGTATCCTGTGTCTGTTGTTGTTTTCAGATCTAGGCTGAACATCTTCACGCACGCTGGTGGCTACTGGAGCTGCTCGAGAGCCGTTTGATGCCGAGTGGGTTTTGCTGGTCTCACATCTGACATTCTTCCCTCTTGCAGTTCCGGTACAAGAGGCGCGTGTACACCCAGACACTGCTGGATGACAAGCAGTTTGCCAAGCTCCATACAAAGGTAAGGCTGGAGTCCAGCTGGGCCAGCTCAAAGCCCTGAAGCATGTTCAGCACCGATGGTGGCCTGTCACAGAGATGATACCAGGCTTTGGGATGTTTCGGTCGCCTGTGCTTGCCAGACTGCAGAGCACCCCTGAGAAGTCGATGGTGCCTGCCAAAGCTTGAGATGGTGTAGGTGGGGGTGCAAGCTGGAGAACCCCACCGAGCCATGGTGGGGTGCCTGCCCAGGGGCAGACCTGCGCTGCGCGTGTGCATGCAGGTGGGTGTGGGGTTGGAGGCTCTGCGGGAGAGCGTGGGGTGGTGAGGCAGAGGAACACATGATGGGCCAGCTGAAGAGAAGCTTTATTCTCTGGCCTGGAGGAGTCACTAAATGCCTGGTGAACACAATGGTGGGCATTGAGGAGAGAGTCTTCCCTTCCCCCAGCGAGGCCATAGAACGTCTCTGCCTTGCACCCATCGCCTTGTCTCTGGCTTTAACCCGTGCCTTTGGGTCAGGATGTCGCTGGTAGGACCCACATGTGCAGTGGAAGGCACCCTTGGTCTACTGCAGCCCCATGTGTTGTGGACAGTGATCAAAGCCTGTGTCAAGATGAACAGTGCAGCAACTGTGGCTCGTCTGGGTGTTTGGAGAAGAGGGAGTGAGGCAGGAATGGTGCTTTTTCATGTATGGGTATTTCCTGGGAGGAGAGATGCCCCACCAAACCACCAGGTTCTGTGGCCAGGGACACCCCAGCTGGCACAGCCGGAGGGTCAGGGATGCTGAGGGTGGCCAGGCCTTGGGCACCTGTTGGCTGGATGCCCTCCTGCATTGCTCTTCCCCCGGACAGCTGTGGTGGTCCCGTGGTGTCCCTTCTTCCCAAGAAATTAAGAGCAATGGTTGTGGAGAGGTCTGGGACCATCAGAAGATTTGTGCTGCCACTAATGATTGTGCCTTCAGATGGCATGTGGCCCCGTGGGGACTTTGGTGGTCCTGGGAGGCCAGGGCCAGCAGCACGTGGGAACTGTGAGATGGGAGGAAGGAGGGGGGCTCTGGCAGCGCAGTGGCCATTGCAGAGCTGGGTGGCTGTGGGCACTGAGCAGCATCTGAACTGCTGGGTGGCACGGGGACACCTCAGCCCCCATCAAACTCATTTTCTGGGAGAGTCCGTGAGGTGGTGTGGAGAGGCTGGTGGGGATGGCTTGTGCCTGGAGGGCACTGTGCTGAGGAAGGCCCCGCAGAGAGGCTTTGGGGCTTCTTGTGTAGGAAGGACATGGGATGGGCTGGGACACCAAGACTCCCTGCTGGTTCCCTTCCTGCTGTGTCACACACTCCTTTGGAAAACCCCTGTGCGGAGCCGCCGATCCCTGAGGGCTGGGCAGCCTCTCGGCTCTTCTCCTGTCACCCTCTGACAAGATGGGCACTGTTCTCTGCCTCCACCCTTCTCCTACACTCTCGCCTGGCAGCGGCGACTCCAGGACACATGCAGGAGGTGCCCACGGCCAGGTGACTGTGGTGCCTCCTCCTTGGCCCCTGGCAGCCCTCATCTCTGCCAGGCACAGGTCACCCCTGCATGGCTCCTGCCGCGTGTCTGCAGGGCAGCTTTCTTTGCTTTTGCAAGAGGCAGGCAGGCAAGGGATTCAGATTTTCAGTTCAGAGGTGGAACAGCAAGAACTGAGCTAGGTGGAGCCACAGCTGTAAAGCAGAAGGGAAGAAAACCATCTCCCAGAGGGCTTGACCTACCCCAAAGGTGAAGATCTTCTTGGGAAGCAGCAGGGCCTCTGTCTTCTGTTTGCAGAGCCGCAGGAACAAGAAACAAAATGCTGCTGAGGTTTGGGTTTGACTCACGAAGATTAAAGTCACGAGGCTTCTGTCTGGTGGCATAAGATTATCCAGGCAGCAAGTCTGGAAGGCTCTCAGCATCTTCCTGGCGCCAGGAAGCGTGAATCACGGTCCCCCTGAGCCTTGCCAGCGAGAGACCATGCCTGCCGGCGGGAGGGCTGGAGGCGCCGGCCACGGGGAGACCCGGGCGGCAGCATCTGAAGACTTCCCCTATGAGCATATAGTACCCATAAATGCACTTGATTAAATATTCACTTCATCTCCATGCTTTAATTTCTACTTAAAAAACAAATCTCCTTCATGTTGTTTCTTTATTTTTAAACCATCCCTTGCCACTAAAACGTGGCATCTGAGCAAGCTCCTGCAGCTCCGCTCCCTCTTGCCTCCATCAAAGGATGCTGATGAGCGTTTCCTTAGGCTGGTGTTTCACTGAATTTCACTGAATTTTTAGAGTTGGAAGGGACCATAGAGATCATCTAGTCCAACTCCTCTGCTGAAGCAGGATTGCCTAGAGCTTGTCAGAGCACGTTACTCAGGAGCATCCAGGCGGGTCTTGAAAATCTCCAAAGAAGGGACTCCACACCCTCCCTGGGCAGCCTGTTCCAGGGCTCTGCCACCCTCACCGTGAAGAAGTTTTTCCTCATATTTGAGTGGAACCCTTTATGTTCCAACTTGTGCCCGTTGCCCCTCTTCCTCTCACTGGCAACCACTGAAAAGAGTCCGGCTCCCTCCTCCTTCAGCCCACCCTTGAGATACTTATAAGCATTAATAAGGTCTCCCCTCAGCCTTCTCTTCTCCAGACTTAAGAATCCCAGCTCTCTCAGTCTTTCTTCATAATCCTTGAATCATCTTTGTTGCCCTTCACTGGACTTTTTCCAGTAGCTCCTTGTCCCTCTTGAACTGGGGAGCCCAGAACTGGATGCAGTGTTCCAGTTGTGGCCTCACCAGTGCAGAGTAGAGGGGGAGAATGACTTCCCTTGTCCTACTAGCCACACTCTTCCCTTTGCAGCCCAGGATTCCGTTGGTCTTCCTGGCCACAAGAGCACACTGTTTGCTCGTTGTCATTTTGCTGTCCACCAGGACCCCCAGATCTTTCTCTTCGGAACTTGTCTCCAGCAGGTTGATGCCTAACCTGTATTGGTTTCCCCGGAGCCTGTGGGCACCACGGATGGTGGTGCTGGTGGGGGTGGAAGGGGAGCCCCTGTCCTGCCCCGGTGCAGGGGTGCAGTGCGAGGGGGCGTTGGAGGCAGTCGCAGGGGGTAGCGCCAGGAGGAGTGCGAGCAGAAACGTGCTGGTGACGGCCACTCATTGGAGCGATGCCAGGGCTGAGAGCTGGCATCATCGTGCCTTACCCGCCCGGCACGGAGCGAGGCGGTTTTGCCAGGAGAGGGTGAGAGCGGAGCCTGTGTCTGCAGCAGCTGGAGGAGGGTGAGAGGGGGACGGAGCAGCAGGACATGGGCTCCTCTCTGGCACGGCGGCTGGCTGAGCAGAGAGACAACTGGCAAGCTGCTGGGGACCACGCACCCCGAGCCAAGAGCACGGTACTGCTCCTGCCCCGACTGCCGTGCCAGGCACCGCCGGGCGAGGGGCACGGGAGGACGGTCCTGCCGCGTCACCCGTCCTGTGGAGGGACCCTGTGGGGGCTGCGGGGCTTGAGGGGGGGGTCCGTGCCTCACGTCGGGGCGCAGCAGGGAGATGTCTCTGGGGCAGCGCGGGGAACAGCTGGTGCAGGGGTGTACGGGCATACGCGGGGTGGGCTGCTGCGGGGGCTCTGCTCCTGCCCGTGCCTTCAGGGGCTGGTGTCCTTTTCTGGGAGAGCAGATACGCGGAGGGGATGTCTCTGCTGTGTGGTGCGGACCCTGCCCGTCGCTCCAGGCGTGATGCTTCCCCATTATTTGTAGTGGTGCCTAATTGCTCAGGCAGCGAAATAAGGGTTTTATTTCTGAGATGTGGTAATTTAAAGGCCTGTGAAGGGTTAGCTGTAGGTCTAACAGGATGATGGGACCACTCCTAAGGTTGTGGTATGTGTGAAGTCTTCAGCTCTGTGGCTAATGAGAGCAAAGTGTCAAAATGTTTGGAGTTTAGACTCTGACTTTTAGTGGCAGGATACACTACTTGAATCTTTTAATGACCTTGAAACATGATTCTTAACTGTCATTAAGAAAGAAAAATAAGAAAAATGAAAATAACTCCTGGTTTTTGAGTGCCAGTGGACTCGTTTTAAGAAGTGGGGAAATTGATCTCTTGAATTGCTAGCAATAACAAAGTGACTTGCTAAAATCGGTCAATCAGCCTCAGCCCCTTCTGCCTCTTGGGATCTGCAGGCAGTGACATTTCTTACAGATATTTTTCCTGCTGAATTGCAGTAGGCCATTTAGAAATGGGAGTGCAAAAAAATGCGTGTTGGAAAAGGGCAATCGCATTGTGCTTGTAAACAAAAATCTGTGCAGAAGAAACTTGGCATTTACCACAATGTCCACAAAGGGCATTGTGCAACCAGAAGTCTTGGAGTCTTGGGATATTACCACCTTGAAGGGGAAAGAAGCAAGACACTTAAAACACACTTAAAGTAATTATGAGGAACACATATGCCATTGCTGTTGTAGACAACTGACGGTAGCGTAGAGCCAGAAGCGCTGGCCACAGACGCTGATCTTCTCCTGCTGCTGATGGTACAGTTATGGAGGGATGGCAGCCCTGGCGAGGGCTGGGGCGGTGCAGGTGGGAGCTGCAGGCAGACCCAGTGCCACAAAGCAATGAGAAGGTGTCAGCATGTTGGACAACACCCGCAGCAGGTCCGCAGCATGACTGTCACCACCATTCCTGTTGGGGTTAGTGCACAAGGGGTGGCTGCAGCAGGGAGGCACTGCTCGGTGGATCAGCAGGACATGAGGGATGCCTTCGCCCGAGGTGTGCCTGGGTGAGGGGAGTGAAAACCATGGCCACTGTGATGCCGGGAGGAGGAGAGGAGCTGACGCAGGCTGTGAAGGACCTTGGGAAGAGACGGGCTGCTGGAACTGGATGTGGGAGTGGTGTGTGGAGGCAGCGTGTGAGGGGGGGCTTCACCTGCCTTTGGGATGGAGGGATCGTGTGTGCGTGGGCCAAAGGAGGGGTTTGCAACAACAGTGCCTGAAGGTGATCAAGGCTGGAGCAAGGATTCCAGCCCTGAGGATGGAGAACAGGGTGGTGTCTTGCTGCTGGTTTGTGCTGCCGTCAGTGCCCTTTGCATCCCAGGACCCCCTCCATGGCAAGAAACACACCGGACCTCAGCACCTGGTGCATCAAAGGTGGGCATGAGTGAGGCTGGTCCTACCTCTGCTGCAGGAGACCTCTAGCTTCTCCTTCTGCCCAGACAAACCAATGGAGGAAGGGCAGGACAGCAGGATCTAGTGGCTGCCCTGGGTGACTGCAGCCCACCTGGCCCCCATCCTTCTCTGGTAACAGCAGACCCGGATTTGTGTTTTAGGAGAGAGCTGGAAGGGTAAAAGTGGGAAAGGTGGTGGGCTGAGATAAGGATGGTTTAACATGTAAAGCAAAAGCTGCACGTGCAAGCAAAGCAAACTCAGGAATTCACCCACAGCTCCCCATGACAGGTGGGGGTTCAGCCATCCCCAGGACGGACGGGCTCTATCATGTGTGACAGTGACTTGGGAAGACAACTGCCATCGCTCCAAACATCCCCCCTTCCTCCTCCTTCCCCAGCTGAGCAGGATGCCCTGTGGTCTGGGACATCCCTTGGTCAGTTGTGGTCAGTGTCCCAGCTGTGTCCCCCCCAGCCCTTCACTGTTGGGGGGTGAGGAGCAGAGCAGCCCTGGGGCTGTGTGAGCACTGCGCAGCAGTGACTGACGCACCCCTGCGCTATCGTCACCGTTCCCCGCACAGTCCCTGGGCAGAGCCCCGCACCAGCCACTCTGAAGAAGATCAGCTCTATCCCGGCCAACACCGCTACATCCCAGCGGTGTCCCATGTGGAGGACGTGTCCCTGCTGGGGATGGTGGGGGCTGTTCCCCGTCCTCTGTGAGGGCTCAGCCTCCTGTGCGCCTGGGCCTCCGCAGGGCCTCCATCCTGCGAGTGTTGGAGGGGCTCGGGGCTGGAGATGCTCCGAGCCAGTGTTAAACATTGTCATGGTGTGTCATGAATTGATTATCGGAGGTTTCTGTGGGGATCGATGCTGTGTCTGTTTGCTGCTGCCTGATGGCTGCTGTGAGCGCGTACCCAGCCGCCGGCTGGAGGGAGGAGGTCGGTCTCTCCAGCCTCTTCCAGGGCCTGTGACCCCGCAGCAGCCACCACGCTCTGGAGAGCAGATGGTTTGTCTTAATTCCAGCTGCTGTTGGGGCAAACCGGACCCCAAGAAAAGATGAGTCTTTCTTTGCTACTGACATTGCCGGAAACACCAACATGTGCTTGGCGTGAAGGGGACGTGCTGTCTCCGCTCGTGCCGGGCGCCCGAGCCAGGAGCCTGGGCTGCTGCCCCTCAGCGAGTGACAGAATGATCTCTTTGCAAGAAGAATACCTCCTTTATTTTCTTTCTTTTCCATTCAAGAGAGAGAAGCTTGTTCCCTCGCACCAGTTTCCTCTCAGTGAGCGTTTCTCTGCTGGAGGGTGTTGGTTTTTCTTGCGGTTTGGTGCTGGCACAGGGTGATGGGCCGTGGCAGGGCAGCTGTGGCCGGGCAGCGGAGCTGTGCCTCATTCCTGGGCTCTCTCCTGGCCTCAGCATCCTTCCCACATCCCTCATCCTTATGAGGAAACAGAAGTCCCTCAAACTCGAGGAGGTGGGAGCTCAGTTTCCTCAATCACCTCCTTGGTGCCGGCGCAGGGCAAGAGGGGTCTCGCCTGCCCGTAGCCCCCGACCTGGCCTGTGCCACCGGGAAACGGAGGGGCTTAAAACACCCTTCAAGAGAGCCAGGGGGAGTCTTAACTCGGGGCCTTAGTTCTGTTTGTGTGAGTTTTTGTTGGGTCTTGGGGATTTTGCCCTCCCCAGGGAAAGCTTGCTTGGCTCTGGTGAGCATCACCATTCAAACATTGCCGTTTGCAAATCGCCATCATCCTCACACTAAATATGGTGCTTTCACTCACGGGAAGATCCATGATGAGTGTTTGTTTAAGCATTCAGAGAGCTTTATATAAATAGATTCAGGTTTAAATTTTTGCATGTAGGAAAAGATGGGATGCGATGCCTTTACTGGCTTCTGATTATTTTTTTATTCTTTTGATTTCTATCAAACTGCATTTGGATGAAAGCTGAAATCCAATTAAAAGTAAAGCAAAATAACATTTTAAATTGTGTCTTTATCACTTAAATAAATGTTGCTTTGGATGTACTGGATGCGGAAGACGAAAAGTAAATTTATCAGTACATATCTTTTGTATTTAAAGCTGACTGATCTTTTAAACAAAGGAAGATTTGGTTTGTATGAGTGGTTCTCATCACAAATTCTCAAAGGTATTTAAGTGCCAGAAATTAAGTAAGTATCTAGTGAGATTTCAAAATTGCTTAAGCGGTTTAGGCATCTGCTTAGCTCCCCTTCATTTCAGTGGGAGTCTGACATTTGCTCTCTCTCTTCATGTCTAGTCACCTTAATACATTTGAAAACCTGGCCCCAAATCCCTCAGGTTCTTAGAATAATGAGATCTCATTCCTTTCCCACCAGGGTTTTATTCATAGATTGGGGGAGGAAAACAAGCTTCCATACTCTCTCAGTTCTCAAATCTCCCTTCAGCTTTGAGTGAATCAGTCCAAATAATAAGGAAAATACTCTGTGTTTCTAGCTAAATTGAAATGGAAAACAATTGGATCCGAAAGCTTTTCTGTGCAGCATAAGCTGAAAAACCCACATGGAAGGGTGTAAATACCAGTGTTGGCTTCATTGTGAGAAGTGGATGTAACGTGCCCGGCAAGGGCCATGGCTGTGACACGTTTGTAGGGTCTGAGTCGCTTTCAGAAGCTGTGTTTCGCTTCAGATTCTGAAAATTCAGAAGAAGTAGGCTTGGATTCCTGACTGTTGGCAGAAAGGTCGTTTAACCAATGCATTTTTGTGAATGCCTGTAAATACAGACACCCGCGTCGTGCTGCAAACTGGGGTTAACGGTGGGTGTTTTGAAGGTGGGGGGTACCTTTAGTGTAACTGAAATCTCATGTAATTGTTGGTTTGGCACAGCCCGGTGTGCTGTAGTGCTAGGGGCTGCTGCAGTGACCACGGTGGAGCCCAGGTGGGGAGCAGGTCCCTGGGAGCCCCCGTGTCCCCTCCTTGAGGCGGGGGGGCTGTGCTGGGGTGGGATGGCCATGCTGCATCTGGTCTGATTTTGGTTGAGCTCTTCGGTGTTGGTTCAGACGTTGAGTGCTGTGGGTCTGGCTGCATCAGCCTCCTGGGGATGGGTGGCTTTGACCAAACCAGCTGAAACAGCAGATGGGGGGGCTGTCGAGGGAGGACCTTGCACCCCGCCTGTTGGCAGACACCTCAGCAGAGCTGGGGTTCCTCTGCGAAGGCTCTCCAGACCTGCCGTGGCTTCTCCCAGTGACCCTGAAGGACCCCCAGGAGGAGCAGGGAGCTTGACAGGGCATTCCTGTTCTCTGGTTGTTGGGCTGCAAAGGCAAAGAGGCCTCCAAGGAAGAGGGTCTCTGCACCTTGCTGCATTGATTTCAAGCCTATGGTGACCAGGGTGTCTCAGTTAGCAGTTTCCTGTTCTTTTTACCCAGTCCAAGTTCTGTCATCTCCCAAACCTGGCTATTGATGTGGTGCCCCAGAGCTGTCCGGGAAGCAGTGGGGCTGCGTCCCCAGGTTTGTGTGTAGAAATGGCAGTCTCTCTCTCTCTCTCTGTGGCCATAGAAATACTGAACTTGAATGAAACAACGTATTTTTTTCTAGCTTTACTCTGGAAAACAGCTCAACAGAGCAACTATGTACCTCTCTGTTGGTAAAGTATCAGAAAGTGAAAACTCCTGGCAAAGGGAAGCGCGGGGCTGCTCTGCTCTGCTCAAAACCTGTGCAGTGACCCCGCTGCTGGCTCTTGGCCGTGTCCTGCCTCTGCTGCACAAACACAGCCCTTCACAGCCGGATGGTAAGCCTGGCCAGAGCCACCATCTAGGTTGTGATCTTCTTTTTACTTTTCCCTTCGTTTGGTCTCTTTCCTTGTTCTGCCTTATTTCAGGTTGTTTGTAGCAGAGCAAGGCTGTCACCAAAATCCTGGGCAGGGGATTCTTGTAACACCATAACATTACGCCTCTGGTAAATACCCTTTTTTCTTTTTTATATTCTCAGTTTTGTTGTTCCCTCAGGTCTAGGACTGAACCCGGAGGAGCAGAACTGGGCAAGGGAGCACAGAAGACACTGTACTGGTGTCCTGCCCCTTCCCCATGGCATTAAGTTTGGGAATTGCAGCAGCCTCTGAATGTGGGCACCGAGCGGCAGGGCTGGGGCACACTGCAGAGCAAGTCAGCTGTGAGAGATTGATGGAAACGGAACATTTTTCTATATGAAAGTTAACTGGCTTCGTTTCTGGGCTTTATAAATTATTTTTGAAGCACTGCTGTGGATTTGGTCCGAGACCTTGGATAGATGAACCTTCTGTGTTCTTCATTGGCAAACAGAGGGTAGTAATTGATTTCCCCCCAAGGGAAATTCCATGCGTAGGCCTGTTAATGCCCGCATGGTGCACGTTAATGCCCGTGTGGTACCTGTCAACGCCTGCATGGTACACATTAATGCCCGTGTGGTGCACAGGGCCGTGGTGAAGAACATGCATCTACAGCGGGAGAGTGCACGTCCCAGAATGGAGGATGTCTCTCTCTGCGTCCTCCTTTTGCTCATGTACTCTCTTCAGTTTCCTTTCTAAATTTAAAAAGTACCATTAAAAGTTGACATAGTGCATCAACTTCCTGCTGTCAAACAATGTTTTAAATTCCTGAGCAGCTGGAACAGTAGAGACATGAAGGAGCTGGCTCTGCTGGACGCTGCTGGTCCGGGTAGGATGCATTTCTGGGGCTGTAAATGAGCACTGGCAGACCCTTGGGAGCAGAAGTTGGGGTCGGTGCCTTGATGTTTCTGACTGTGGCACAGAAGGGAGACTGCTGCCAGACACAATGGCATGGCACAGGTACAGTGCTGGCCTCCGCCGGGAGCGCACCGAAGTGCCCCTCTGTCCCTGGGGACCCCGTAAAGGCCACTGGAGCAGGGGCCTGTGGGGGCAAAGGCTGGCAGCGTTGAGGGGATGGGACATGTTGGGGAGTCCCTTCCTTGGCTTGTGCCTCCACATGTCCCCTGACCGCTGGTGCGGTTCTCAGTGGAATTAGCAGTGCCACGGGTTTATTGGAGCCACGTGTGGAGGATCATCCTTTGGGTTCGGTCAGCATCGTCTGCTGAATGGCTGCTGGGAGGAGATGATGCGTGTGGACAAACGGGGGTGGAAGGAACAGGGTTAAATCTGCGCAATCAGGTGATGGTTGGGAAGATGCATTTTGGGACAGCATCCTGGAGGCGGTTGCTGGAGTTGTCAAGCCCCGTCTGTGCTGTTGCTGGCAGGCAGCTGTGATTCCCGTCAGCGCGTCTGTACTTGTGCGGAAGCTGAAGGGATACGGAGCAGGAGGTGGGGTTTGTTTCAGCTGCTTGTGAGGCAAGAGGGGATTTGGGGGAGAAGTAACACTGAGCAGTGAGGGTTAGAATCATAGAATTGTCTGGGTTGGAAGGGACCTTTCAGATCATGGTGTCCAACCATGGACCCAGCACTGCCAAACCCACCACTGACCCATGTCCCTCAGCACCACGTCTGCCCGGCTCTGAAATCCCTCCAGGGATGGGGACTCCACCACTGCCCTGGGCAGCCTCTGCCAAGGCTTCACAACCCTTTTGGGGAGGAAATTGTTTCCAATCTCCATCCTAAACCTCCCCTGGGGCAACTTGAGGCCGTTTCCTCTTGTCCCATGGCCTGTTCCTTGGGAGAAGAGACCGACCCCCCCTGGCTGCTCCCTCCTTTCAGGGAGTTGTAGAGAGTGAGAAGGTCTCCCCTCATCCCCCTTTTCTCCAGGCTGAACACCCCCAGCTCCCTCAGCTGGGAAGGGGAACATGCTCCGCACCGAGGGACCAGCTGTGGCTCCAGCCGTCCCCAGTGACTCCCTGCTCTTGTTGGCTCTCCCCTTACTGTGCTCTTGCCCCGGGGGCACTGAGGGCAGTGAACCTGGTACCTGAATCACGTGTCTGTGGCATTGTGCGTTATCCGGTGCGTTCCCGTGGCACCAGCATCTCTGCTGTGTGGGTACCGCCGCAGACGGCCAGAGCCGGCAGGGTCAGGGCTGCCGTGGGTGCAGGGGAGCTGTGTTTCTGCTGGGATTCTGCTGAGCTCTGCTGAGCTCTGCTGAGATGCAATGACGTTGCAGGGGGTGGTGCTCTAGGATGGCTGTACAGTTTTACATACCTCACCTGGTGTGTTCATGGCACGGCTCCATGGTACTGATTTCAGAAAAAAACCTGTGCTCTGTGTTTTAGGTTTAGTTCTGCAGACTCACCACACAGGGGCTGGATTTGTTTTAAATTGGTTTCACAGCCCAGCATTAGTTTGTCTCATCCTTGGAAAGTTTCATCCAGGTGATGTTTTCTGTCTGACTTTTCCCCATGGTCTCCTCAGCGTGTCAGAGGAACAGCACTCGTGAAGTTTGTGAGTCTCAGGTTTTGGGATTTGCAGGCTCCTCTCTAGAGCTGGTTCTAGAGGTATTAAGTTTTCCCCTGAGAAAATTACATTTTGACAAAATGAAAATATTAGGCAAAATAATATGTGATGAAATTTTGTTTAGGAAACCTTTGAAAGGAATTGGACACGTTTCCACATCCTGTTGGGTATTTTTCAGATTTCTTTTTTTTCTATTTTCCAACTGGGAATGTTCAAAATGAAATTTGAAATGAATCACTTTAGAATTGATTTTGCTTCATACAAAAAAAAAATATTTTTTCTGTATCAAATTAGGGGAAAAGTTTTTTCTCCGGGTGGAAGATCTGCTTTGCTCTGCCGCGTGGTTCACAGGAGCAAGAGCAGTTCCCCGACTGTCGGTCAGAGCCTGACTGCTTGGTTAGAGCTCTTCCCAAAGACCTCACTTGCATGGTGTTTCTGCTGTGTCAGACACTTTCTAGAGAGCCTTCCCTGAAACTGGCTACTGCAAGGTTTGATTAAAATAAACTCATAAAATCCTCAGCCAACCTGCTATCACAGGTCTGAAGACCTGGACTGGAAATGTGTGAGATGGGTGTTTTCACACTGTAGTCTGTCCAAGTGTTGCCTGTTTGGCAGAGCTGCAACTTCTAGAGTCTAGAAATTAATGTATTCATCAAGTATAGCTATCCAAAAGAGAAAAAAGAGGAAAAACCAACAACCCAACAAAAACCAGGCGGACTTAAAGGAGAGCCATTAGAGCCCTCAGGAGAACAAGGTTTGGTCGTTGGCCAAAGACAGGAAATCCCACCAAGAGTAAAGCACAGTTTCACAGCAGACAGTGGGGCAGCTGTGCCCGTTGCACTGTGCAATAATAGTCAGTGTTTGGGTGGCCCGAGCTTTCCTGGGAAGTGTTTTAGGTTCGGCAGGTGGGTGGGTGATAGGAGTTTGCTACACAGCACACGCACACACCGTTGGGGTGGGAGGCAGATGACCTTTGGGCTGTGCCCACCATGGCTGGGGTGCTCTCCTGCAGCCAGCTCTGTGCTGTTGAGGGGTTTGTGACATTCCATGTCAAAGGCATGTGTGAGGTGTGTGCCAGCCCTCACAGTGTGTACCAAGAAAAGGTGCCTCAGCATGGGACTTGTGGTGGGGCAGGGGGTGGTGGCTGGCAGCTCCCGATGGTCTCCAGGGGGTGATTGATCCCAACTGAGGAAAGGGATGGAAGAACCATGGCCTATGGTGGGTGCTGCCACGTTATTCCTGCTGGTTGCCTCGGGTCTCCTGAGTGGGGGTATTCCTCTGGTGGCTTCTTTCTCCATACTGGGGTGTTAACACTGCTTATTCTGTGTTTTCCTGGGGTGTCATGGCTGCAGGCAAACCTGAAGAAGTTCATGGAGTACGTGCAGATGCTAAATGCGGAGAAGGTCTGCAGACTGCTGGAGAAGGGACTGGACCCCAACTTTCATGATCCGGATACTGGAGGTGAGACTGGCTTCTCCAGAGAGGGGAGGGTGACAGAACAGGGTTGAGGGAGAAAGTGTCCGGGGGACATAGTGGGAATCTGGGGGGCGTGGTTGTTTTTGAAGAGGTGCAGCAAACTGTAGTTTGTCTGGAATGTAAGGTGTGGAAGAGAGGGGTGAAAATTGAATTTGTCAGTAGTGTGTCTTCTTAGGATGCTTCGGGTCTTGGGAGCGTGAAGTTACAGAAGGCTCTTGGGAGAAGATGAGGTGTGTGTGGGAAAGGTACAGAGTCTGGGAATACGGCACAAAATGAGAGAGTGGTGGGGCCATGCACCTTTCCATGTGGGATTCTGGGGAGAATGAAGCTGTCTCTGAGACTGGCAAGTTGGAGTCACTACCTGAGGATCTCTTCATGAAGCAGTCAGAAGGTTTCAGTATTTTGGGGCTCAGGGAAATCAAATCTTGGCCTCTGGTTTCCTCGATTTTTTGTTTTCTCATTTTTCTTTTTTTCCCTGTGTGTGTGAGCAAAGTTCACACAGCTCACCCTGCAGAGGTCTGGTCGCTGGGGTGCTGGTGGGCTCTGGGCCGTCAGCGGGCTGCTGGCTGTGAGCAGTGAGACCACACTCCAGCACCTTCTCCTCATTGATGGGGCGGTGAGGGAGGATTCGATCCTTTTCCCCTTGCTATGAAATCTCATCGTCTTGTTCTGAGAGACGAGTTACTGCTTTTGTTGTTCCTCTTTTAAAGTAATGCAGCTGATTAGTATTTATTATAGAGTTGGACTCCTGTGTGTGAGTCAAGGGCACATTTCCAACCCATGAGCAGACTCCAATCTGATGATTAATTTCCTGTGTTTCTGGTTCAGTTGGATGGTTTCTCAGGTTGTTTCTGAAACACTGGCTTCCCCTGTACTTGGGAATTCGGTGTGTGCAGCCTGTTTTTCAGCAGCGGGATCGGGTGGCGGAGCGAAGTGTCGGTGACACCATTGCCCTCTCTTGTCCTCCCAGACAAGGTGGCTGTGTCCCACCTGCCCTTTGGGAGAGCCCCTGCCAGCCCCTGAGCTGGGAAGGTGAAAGCTGGTGCAGCCCAGTGCTGGGAAGAGCCGTTTGCACAGCGCCCAGGAATGTTTATAGCGTTTAATTTGCTGGTGTAGCTGCTCTGAACCTGCCAGAGTGTCCCGATGAACAACTCAGATGAAAAATAGCTGATAGCAGGCCAGCACGGTCACCGTCGGCCCTGGAGCATGTCCAAACCGCTCAGCGTCATGTGCTTCCCACTTTTGTCCAAGATCTTACAAGCATTTTGAGGGATCTTTCCTTTTAAAGAAAGCCCTCTGCTCTTGTAAAGCTGATTCAGCTTTCCAGAGGATGTTCTGCTGCAGAGCTGCTTGAAAAGGTGCTGTGGGAGTTTGGGATCTGATACAGGTTGAACCCAGATGTTATTTCACAGAAAGGTAGAGGCTCCGAGGAGCCGGCTCTTGAGCACTGAAAAGACTCAGATGTAGAGGGGGAAGAAGGAAAAACACCTGACCCAACTAGTCATTTGGATCCGGTTCAGAACCCAGGGCAAAACCAGATGCGTAAATAGAGTGTTAGAGCAGAGGGAGTCTTGGAAACCTCACTCTGGGGCCCTCATTCTTGTGCAAAAGCAGCTCATTACTGCTTGCCTTACAGTCTGTTTGGTGAGCTTGAAAGAATGACATCAACTTGCTGTTTAATATTCATGGGCTCCTGGAATTTAAGGCCAGATGGAGCTGTCCTACCGTCTGACCTGACCTCCGGTGTCTTGCAGGATGCTCCTCACCCTCTGTGGGTGCCTGTCACTAAGCAAAGCTTAAACATGTTTTCCAGAAAGTCATCAATCTTGATTCAGGGAACAGAAGATCCCTGCCTTTCCTTCCTTATTGGGTTAATCACCCTCATGGTTTAAAATTTGTCTCTCATTTGAATTTGTATGCTTCAGCTTCCAGCTGTCGTTATACTTTATCTTCCAGATTAAAGAGCACTTTAGTACCTGGTATGCCTTCACATGAAGGTATTTATACATGGTAATCAAGTCAACATTCAATCTTCCTTTCCTTAATTAAAGAGAGGCCAGACTCCCCCAGTCTTTCATTTGAAGGTATTTTCTCTAGTTTTCCTGTCATTTTTGTGACTTACATGTCACTACTCCATTTTTAGGTGGTTTTTAAGAGCGCAGGTAGCAGACAGCGTGCTGCCTCCTGTGCCACCCATCCCAGGCAGACACAGCAATCCCTGCAGGTCCTTGATCTGTGGCCTCTGGGCATTTGGGAGGATGAGGGTGACTGGGGGACTCTGGGATGGGACCCCACATTACGTCCTGCTGGATGGAGGGGCTGGGAGGACCTCCCTTCCCGTTCCTCCTCCTGCCTTGTGTCCTGCCCCCACCTTAACTGGGATTACTGGGCTGAACAAAGTGGAACCACTCAGGAGTTCCTTGCTTGGGAGTGTTGTTTTGGGGAGGTTGTTTTCCTTCCCAGAATCACAGAATGACATGGGGTTGGAAGGGACCTCTGGAGAGCACCCAGTCCAACCCCCTGTCAGAGCAGGGACACCCAGCCTCGCATCAGGGCAGCGACCTGCATCAGCCATACTGGTGGTGTACCAAGAGAAGACGACAGGTTTGAGCAGGAAGATCTATTTACTATAAAGCATTATTGGGAGATGTTAATAATACAGGTGTTCTTTAATGCTGTGTCCATTAAATTCCAAATCACTTTTCCCAGCATTTAAATCCAGGATCGGTTTTATTTCTCTGACTTCTATTTTCATGAATTGTTTTCCTTGCCTCTTTTTGAACACTGGCCTGGTGCTGCTTTGCTTCTGGTCTTTTTGAATGTCCCAGTATTTCAAAATGTATTAAAATTTAACTTTTTTGGACCAGGAAGATATTCAGGGAGAAGATAAGGAGGATGATACACAACATTCACTGGATGTAAGCAGTTTGTTCAATATTAGGTAGCTCATGCCAAAAAATCTTATTTCGTAATGGAAGGAAAATAATGCATTTCCACAGCAGCAAAATAAGAAAGAAACGATGGGTCATTTTTCTATCTGTATTTGTCAGCAGTTACACGCTATGGCTTGGTGACAGACTGTCTCGCACGGGGGCCGGGAAGCCATTTCTGTGCTGCTGACCCGGGAAGGGCACGGGGCAGCCCTCTCCTCTTGGATTTACGGAGCTGTAGTTTTGGGTCGCACAGAAATTGTTTTTCAAGACTTCCCAGTCACCTTTTACTCTTCTCTTTTTAATTTTAAACCTCCCACATTTCCTGTGATCAGTTACCTAATCTAATTTCCCTTGATTGATTCCCTCAGGGAGCATCAAATATTCACCTGGCTAGCTGGGATTTTCTTCTTTCCGCATCGTCCCTAGCTGACTGGACAGGAGTCAGGTATTTAGCAGATGTTCATTTATGATACTGAGATCCAAGGTAGCACTCCCGTATGTTGGAGTGAAACAGTATCTAGAGAAAAGTGATCAGTTTTCTCTTTTTTAGAAGATCAAATGAGATTTTATTGCTTATTGGCTGGGACACCAGCGTTTTCCTTCATGGTGGAGTTGCCCCAGTAGTGCAAATGATAATTTATACAACTTGGAGATAAGCACTTAGAAATTAATGCATTTTTTCTTTAGTGGTTTGTAACAAAATCTTATGAAGAACCTTTCAACTTACTACTTCAGACGCTAATCCACACGCACTCAAAGTCCTGTTCTGAGTAGTCAGTGGTCACAGGAGAGTTGGTGGGATTTTAAGGTGAACTCGTTCTCTGGTCCTCCCCTGCCCACTCGGCGCTTTCTCATTCTCCTTACAATCAGGCATCCTTGATACTCTAAAATGGTGTAATTGTCTGTAGATGTCAATACTGACAATTATATCGCAGTTCTTACTACCTGTAAAAGCAGTCCCCATCCTTTGCCTTGTTTTCCAGCCTCTGAGCATTTTGCAAAGAGGAAGTAAAAAACCTTACTCACATTCTTTGTCAAATGGCTTTAATTACTTCTGTTACAGTGCATTTGTGCTCTGCTTCCCTCTTTGGAATCATTTCGCTTGTGTTCTTAGTTAAATGTCTTCTTAATTGCTCTACCTATTTCTCAGCTGAGATCATTATCTCACCTCTGGGTCGGGAGGAGCTGGTCAGGTCATTCACTGAGAATCCTCCAGAACGGGCCGGAACATCCCGGTTTTGCTCCCGTCATATGGCTGGTGAGTCACATCCAGTGGCTTTTTGCAGGATCCCTTGGGGTGCTTGTAGGACTGAAGGGATCTCTGGGATGAGAACGTGGACTCTTCTGCCCTTCAGCTTTCCTTCCACGTCCTTGTGTCCAGCAAGTTCCTGCCTTCTAACTTCCCAGGCTCATCCAGCACCAATGGAGAATTGGGGGCTGTCCTCAGCTTCTGTGGAAATGCAGTGCTGCTGCGTGGTTCCCCTTCCCTTGGGAAGATTTCCAGGTTTTGGTGAAGGGCACCCGGACACGTTTCGGTGTCTGGCCCTGAGGCTGGAGTTGGTTGCCTGGATGGGGCACCTGGCACGAGGGAGTGCGAGACATTGGCATGGACCTGGCTCAGAGCGGGGCTGGCAGGGGAGCTGTGGGATGGGGTGGGATGGGGTGGGATTGGCACCCGCTGAGCCGGACGGGTCCTTTCTGGGCGGCTGGGGGAGGCAGCCTCTTCAGCCAGCACAATTCCAGTTGGAAGAGGATATTTTAACAAGCCTTCAGGGTGTTTCCATGTAAAATTGTGCTAATGTCATTTATGGTATATTTTGAAGGCTGCACAAAGCAGCAAAGATAGTTATTTCAATACTAGTACCTTAAGGTTGGTTTGGAAGAGACTTAACAAATAGCTCTTTTATAAAAATAAATGTATTTTGGCTATTTTTCTTTAGTCTAGCAATTTTTTTCTTTTTTAAAAAGTAAACATCTGTACCGTGGCAGCGCATATGGATGGAGCCTTAGGTTAGAGCTCTATGTGCAAACCCGCATGGAGCAGCACGATGAGAAGGGACACTTGCCTCTCTGCCTCCTGGAGAAGGTCTCAGTGCTGTCAGTGATGCCCGTTCTGTGATGTTGATCCTTATGAGATGTCAGCGGTGGTGGGCTCAGTGTTCAAACCCCCTCGGTAGAACACGGTGCATCTTTGTGGTGTCTGACTGCTCTGACTGGAGGCCTCTCCCTGTTTCCTGTCAATGCTTTTTGGCTGTTGTTAAGAGCCCTATGCATTTTCATCTGAAATCGGGCACTGGGCAGAGAGAAAGCGAGTTATTTTTCTCAGACTGTCTGCTTTCTGCTGCAGGTTTTCGTCCTGCCCTTTGTGGGAGCACGGTAAGCAGTATGAGTGACGCCTGTCAGTGGTGATCCTTTTTTGTACCATCTTGTCCTGGGAGAAAATAAATACACATATGTGCAGGGTGGCGTTTTATTTTGGTGAATGGTGAAGTAGAAATGTAGTCATTCTGTGTCCTTCTCGCTCTGTCTTTATGTTAGCTAGCCAGGGGTGATGGATGGAAGAAAATTTTGTCTTGTAGTTTTATATTCTAGGGGCTTGACCAAGTCTCAGTCTGCATCACAGGAGGTCTGCTAACATGAGCCTGTGCTGTCCTGGAGGTTAATCAGGAGGGGAGGCCACTGGCTTCTCCAAACTGGAAAGGACACAGGAAACCAGGGAATGGAGGGAGCTGCCGAGGACGAAGCCAATGAAGTCTTGTTGCAGGACACCATCTCCTTGCCAGTCCTTGTGGAGGCGGAAAAAGGTTGTAGGGAGAAAAGAGAATATTAATTCAATGCTTAATATCCTCTTCCAGAATGGGGAAGACCCTTGGTGCTTTGGACTTGGATTATGCCAAGACTGAGCTGTTTCAAGAAGTGGTTTCTGTGCCTCCAGTTCTGGACGGAGTCTCACGGGGGGCTGTAGGAGTTGCCTTGTTCATTGTGTTTGCTCTTGAAGCCGACCTGCAGGCTGTGGGGAAGCCTCCCAGTTCAGCACAGAAACCCTTGATACTGTTACTGCATTCAAACTCACCTGTGAACCTACAGGTGCCTGGGAATTACCCCCTGGGACCTCACATTTTCTCGAGTTGGCCAGGGAGGTCTGCAGATGTGGCCAAGCTTCCCATGGCAAAGCCGCATGGCGTGGTTGCCAGCCCTGTTGGGACCTGGTCTCTGTGACGAGGAGAAACGCTGTGAATGGGTTTTCCCTCCCTTGGGGAGTGGGGAGCTGTTGCAGACCAGGCTGCTGAGCACTCCCTGCATGCAGGGGACCTCCCCCTGAAAGCCAGCACACAGCAATATCCGACCGTTACAGCCAAAGCAGAGACAGTTTCCAGCAGTAAGTCCTCCACTGGGCCTTCACTTCCTGAAGACAACGATGCCACAAATTTCCATAAGTGTTCTTTATTCAGGAGCCATCCCTCATTCCACCATCTCCAGGAACCCAAAATCTTTTAGACTTTGTGGTTTTGTTTTTTGGCTTTGGCCTTCTTCAGCTTCTCAGGGACTTCTTGAATGTCCTTGTTCCAAGTCCTTCTGAACCAGTGCTGCTCTCCACCTTTGCCTGGAGATGCTCACCTGGCGCAGCATCCAGGACTCTCCCATGTGGGAATGTGGTAAAACCTGTAACTAGAGAGGATACAGACACATGGAGGAAACACTTTCTTCCAAAAGGCCTTAGAGTTTTCTTGCCTGCACCTCTGCGTCTCCTGTAAGGACCTGCAGAGATACTGTGTGTGGAGAGAGGAAAAGGCCACTTTGCTGCCTCCTCGCTCCTAGATGCTTTGAAAATCTTAATCTTCCCTTGGCTGGGAATACTTCTGTACTGAATTTTTAACCCAGAGCTTTCAGGTTTGTCAGTGAAGGGATGGGACCGTGGGCAGATGTCCAACCAAGATTTCCAGAGAAGGAATAAATAAATGATGGTATTTCCAGTGCTTGGGATTTAGCAAAGGTAGAAAAAGCCACAGTGCATAAGTGCTAGCCTTAATTTCTCAGCCATCCTTTACGAAATCACTGTGGTAAATCTCTTCTGCTTTTCGGCACAGCAGCACCGCTATTAGCAATGCTCTTTTATCCGCTGTGTCTCTGGGGATGAGTCTACCAGGGATATTGCAAATAAGCCCTGACACCAAATGCTCCTTTCTGTGTGGCCTGGTCTTCAGCAGCCTGGATAATTACAAACACCATTTATTCTCCTGCCTAGTACAAAAGTGGAGGGGGGAACACAAACCCTTGAGGTTTTAGAAATTCAGCCCTTCAGCAGCTAAAGCTTTCTTCTGCAGCCGCTCCTGTGCAACACAAATGTTCTCTTATCCGTGTCCAAAGGCAGTTTGTGGCTGCTCTGCTGATTTTGGGGGCAGGGAATGCAGTGTTACTGTCCCAAAGACTTTGCAGTACAGACCCCTAGTAAAAGCGACTCATCCTCTTCTCAGTTTCTGTAACCTTTTCTTCTTCCCCCCATGACCTCAGGGAAAAAATGTTCCTGCAGAAATTATTTGTGGGTCATTATCCATGGTCTTATTCAACAGAGAGAAATTAAGTCTCACCTGCAGCCTGCTGGGTTTCCCAGAAAGCAGAGCTCTCCCCTTGCTCAGGAACTATTTATTTTAAAGGAGCGAAGTTGTACAGCCCTACCTGAGGTTTGGATTCTAGCAGTTAAGAAGAGGATGTGTCTGTTGTAGGTGGGAAGGACGACACAGAGTTGCCTACTTCATCTGGGCCACCAAACCAGCAGCCATGGTCTGGGACTTGCCATCCAAGTTGTCCCCGTTAGGAGGGGAATGGTTCCCTTCTTCTGCTTTTAGTGCAGCTCGCTTGTATTTCTGACGCCAGTGCTAGGTTTGGGGTGAGACATGGGGGGTTAGGTCCCCTCATGCCTCGTCTGTGCGGGTGTCCTGTGCTTGTCACAGAATCCCAGAATGATGTGGGGTTGGCAGGGACCTCTGGAGAGCACCCAGGCCAACCCCCTGCCAGAGCAGGGGCACCCACAGCAGCTCCCACAGCAACGTCTCCAGGGGGGTTGCAATGTCTCCAGAGAAGGAGACTCCACCACCTCTCTGGGCAGCCTCTGCCAGGCCTCTGCCACCCTCACACCAAACAACGGCCTCCTCATGGTGTTCCCGTGGAGCTTCCCCTGCTCCAGTTGGTGCCCGTTCCCTCTTGGCCTGGCCCTGGGCACCACTGGGAAAAGCCTGGCCCCATCCTCCTGACACCCACCCTTGAAGGATTTCGAGGCATATAAATAGTCATGCGTTATTCTGAACAGAGCAGACGTCCCTGCTTGGAGTGATGTTCTTCTGCAGAAGTAAATCTAATTAATTGATTTCAAACAATGCCAGCTTCACCGTAAAACATCCTGTGCTCTGTGGTGCCATCCCCACAGCAGAGCCACCAGGGAGACACGGCCTTGTCCCAGCTTCTCCAGCATGAAGCCTGGGATCTTCGTTTAAGCCGCTTGGGAGTGGTTCTAATCTGCGCTGGGGCAGCTGACGGGCAGCACGTCATCCCCCTCCCCTGTCCCTGCCAGGGGGAGAGGGCAGAGAGGAGCCACCTCCTAAGCCCTCCCAGCCCAATTAGGCACCGTTCACGTTTCAGCGCTGCAGGATTCCCGGGAAGGTGTTCTGGGAGAGACGAACGGTCTTTGAAAGAGATTAAAAGAAAAATTTCACAGTTGCTTCCTGTAGGTACATTTTAAGGGTGTAAAGAAAATACTTGTGAACTTACCGTTATTCTAAAATTAGAGCTGAGCCTGAGCGGTAGTTTAGCATGCAGAAAAGAGAAAGGCAATCCTCAATATTTAACATGGGGTGGCAGCTGGGGAGCAGCAGGAGAGTGAGAGGAAATCATTGCATTTACACAGAAGAATTCTGGGCTGCGTGCAGCAGCAGGGACTGCGGTCCCAGCGCGATGCGAGGACAAATCTCAGCGGGAGCAGGTAATTGGGGAGGAACATTGGCTGTGCGTGGCAGCGCCTCCCCAGCCTCCCCTTGCTGCTGGGACAAAGCCCCTGCCCCAGGCGCAGGGAGCTGCTCTCTCCGGCTACGCCGCGTCCCGGCTGGCTGCGGCATCAGGCCTTCAGGGTACACGCGCAATTACTTGATTAACAACCTGAATAACTCACCTTCAGACATGAAATATTCTCTGTTGCTTTCAGTTGTCATAGCTAAAGGTTGAGCTTTGGCTGAGCTGGCCGCGGTGGTTAGATGGGGAAATGCTGGTTGAAACTCCAATGGCTTGTGATTTCCTTCTCAGTTTAAAATTTGTTCATCTAGTTGCTTTAAACCTTTTTTTTTTTAAAGCAACTGGTGTCATCTGTTTGAATTGAATGTGTAACTGGAGAATAATGAAAAATTAATTCAACTGAAATTGGAGATGAAATGTCATCTTGCAATGTTTTCACCTACAGCTAAAAAACTGTACCATGAGATTCCACATATAGGTATGTCTGTCACAGGCAGATGTTTTCTGTGGTTGTGTGCTGTGGGTCTGTGTAGGAACACGGTGTGGACACTGACTCTGCTCTCAAGAGCTTGCATGAAAACTTTTGTATCACGCCTGTTGTCATCTCAGCTTGAACAGAGGAGCCTCCCTTTTCCTAAATGATAGACAAAGTCCCACAGTGACACAGATTTTTTAAATTTTTTTTTTTTTAAACTCAGTTATCAGAGTGGAGAGGTTGTTTCTGCTCATGTTGGAACACTCTCTGTGGCTTCTCACCTTCCCTTGCCACGTGAATTCAGTTCTCATGGCACCCCCAAATGTGAGGAGCCTCCTCAGCTTGCTGCTTCTGTGGCAGAGGAGCATCCCCAGCCCTGACAGGGTGGTGTCCTCCCAAGTTGTCTCTTTGCTGCCGGCTCCTGGGGGTGTGTGGATAACACCTGATGCGGAGACGGCTGCGGTTGGCAGGATCAGGGATCTCGGACTGGTTCTGCTCAGGTCTTTTATTGCACAACACAGCCTTGTTTGGATTAATTGCTTTCACAGAAGTGACTGCCCTGAGCATCCGCCAGAATGCTTTCTGTGCAATTAAATCATTAGCGGTGCTTTTCAACCTAAGCTGTCTACAAGACAAAAATGTAGAGAAACCACTCTTTAAGTGGAGCAGAAATGAACTAGAATCACAGAAGGGTTTGGGTGGGAAGGGACCTTAAAGCCCCCCCAGTGCCACCCCCTGCCCTGGGCAGGGACACCTCCCACCAGCCCAGGTGGCTCCAAGCCCCCTCCAACCTGCCCTTGAACCCCTCCAGGGATGGGGCAGCCACAGCTTCTCTGGCCAACCTGGGCCAGGCTCTCACCACCCTCAGTGTAAAACGCATCTTTCTAAATGTTCTCTTTTTTAATTTAAAGCCATTTCCCTTGTCCTGTCGCGACAGGCCCTGCTAAATGCTCTGTCCCCACCTTTCTCATGAGCCCCCCTCAAACCTGGGCTGTGGGTCCCGGCTCCCTGGTAGCCCACGGGCAGAGCCCACCCCAGCTCCTCCTCACGCCCGGGCTCTTACACATGCAACGTGCAAGGCCTTGTCCTGCTGGTTCTTGCTTTCTGCTACGGATCTTGTGCACTTATTAGTTAATTACCTTAAGCATATATTTGGATACGCACGTTTCCAAGAATTAACAGAGCGTAATCACTAAAATCCTAGATTAGATAATGATTAGATTAGATTTAGTGAACAAATTACTGGCTGCAGTTCATTGGGTGCATCTCGAAGTGCTCTGCTTGGACCTTCCTCAGTCCTCAGGACTCAAGATAACCTGATAGATTTTTTAAATTGAATTTGGCATATTAATAACTGAGACTAAAGGAAGATTCAAAGCCTTGTTATCTCTGTCTTGTGCCTCTTTGAAAAATTTGTCTCATTTAAGCAGAGAGACTGAAATGAGACTGGTGATGAGCTGCGTGTTCCTCGTGCAGCGATGGCAGCGGGTGCCTGGGGCAGGGGCTGGTGAAGGTGCCTCAGTTCGTAGGCGCAGCCTGAATTCTATCACTCTGCAAGGGCCAAGTGTGTGGTCTCCAAATAATTCAAAATAACCATCAATAAGCAAGAGATTTTATAGAAATGATGGTAGGAAAACAGTACCTGAAAGCCAGTGATAACAAAAGAAATTAAAGCAATGGTGTTTGCACAGGAGATAAGTGGTAGTGCTTAAAGACTGTAACTTCACTGGGGTCTCCTCTCTGGCTTCCCTCTGCCTTCGGCTGGAGGTGGCCCCAGCTAAACAGCTGGGCCATGAGCACTGGGGAGCTGCACCGTGGGTGGTTTTGTTGTTGTTGGGGAGGAGGAGAAGGGCTCTTCTGCCCTAGGAGCTCACCCATGGTCTCCTGGTCTTCGTATCCCTCGGTGTGTGGTGGGTGTGTGAGTCAGAACCCCCATCCCACTTCAATGGAAGAGCAGACTGTGCTTCCACTGTTGACGCCCAGCACTTCTGAACCACAGCCACGTCCCTGTCGACTCACTGAGGTGTTGGAGAACCTTCCCCGGCACCCCATCAGCAGCGTATCCATCCTTCAGTTGTGACAAATGGTGGCGTTTTCCACCGTCTCTTGGGCTGAGTCTGGCATTGCTCTCGCCTGGTGTGAGAAGGGTTGTAGACCCTCCACCAAGCTCTTGTCTGCACAGCTATCGCTGAGCTGCAGAGATGTTTCCACTGCTTTTGCTCGATGGTGCTGGTCGCATGGACATTCCCGTGTAATAGGGATGTTGTTACTATGGTAATTACCCTCGTGCTTAAAATATATCCCTTATGTTCTAGCTGTGAAGCATCGCACCTGCCCTCTGCTGAAGTTTGATGTTGGGCAATGTATGCATGAAGCTGTTTTATTCCTTGTACCATTGACTTTGCCAAGATCAGGGTGTGTGAGTGTGTGTGAAATTTCTTAGAGATTACTTCCTGTTTTCCTACAGATTGTTGTTAAAAATGATTGACAGTTTTGAGCAGGCAATGGGTCCTCAGAAGACCCAGCTGCAATGTTCTCATTTACTGCTGGTTCCTCTTATTGGTGAACCCACCTTTCATCCTCTTGACAACAGCCTTCAGTAATCTTCCTTTTTTTAATATTGGTGGCTTGTAGCACAAAACCCAGAGAGTTTTCACAAAGCTATGGGACCTTCTCTGTCCTCTACCTGTCTTCTTTAAAAATTTGGCTAATAGCAATGCTCTCAAATTAATATTCGTAATCTTTTTTAGTTGTATTTCAAACCATTTTATTATTCTCATTTAAATAGTTATTTCTGCTAAATTGAGAGATTTTCATTTATGTGCAAATTAGGTACCTTTCTAAAAAATACACAACTGTATTTCTAGCTGATGGCATCTTGTTTCACACAGTGTCACAGTTCAGCATTGCTGCTTGGTGGTATGGAGGGTTTGGGTGGAAAAACTTAGGGATTTGTTTGAGAAAGAAGGTGCACTTTTTTTTTTTAATACTGCACTCTAAAGAAAACAAATTTATTTAATTTAGTTAATAATCAAAATGTTCGGGAAAACATTTTGTCTCTTAAGGAGGTTTTACTCATTTTCTATCAGAGGACATTTTTTTTCCCCTCTTTGTGCTCTCACATCAGCCTGTGGGCAGGTGACCATGGTCCTCTGCAGCTCAGGTCGGGGTGGGACAGAGCCCCCCACCCTGTGTCACTGCATGGCCCCTGCTCAAGGAAGGGTCCTTCCTTCATGTGTGTCCACCTTCACGTGTGTCGGCATGGGACCATGCTGGGGTCCTGCAGGGGCTAGGGTCAAGTTGTACTTCTGGAGAGCTGAGGTGGATGCTGAAATCAGTCCCTGAGGGAAGGGTGCAGAGGTTGGAAGAGGAAGAACCTTTCCACATTTTGGAGCTCCACATGCCAGCAGAGAGCAGCAGATGGGTATCGGGGTTCTCTTCCCACCTGAAAAACAGCAGAGGGGTGGCAGGGGCTGGTGGGGTTGCATTTGGTGTTGGGGGGCTGTTGGAAGGGATTTCCGTAGTTCTTCTGTTGGCTGCTCAAATGATGTCCCTAAGGGGAGTCAGTCCTGCGCCCCCGGCACTCCTGGGAGTCAGGACTGCTCCTGGTGGGAGCTGTTGAGTTTGTGCAGGGCTGAGCTGGGCTCCTCAGAGGTGAGGGGGGGGTCACAGAAATGCAGGGGGGCTGTATTTCGCGTTTGAAGCTTGCTGATGGTGAGGGGGGGCAGTGGGGACCGGCTGCGGGACAGCCCGTGCCCCGGGGAGCTCAGGGCAGCTCCCTGGGTGCTGGGGGCTCTGGGGTGCATAGCTGAGCCTCTCCCCCACAACAGCAGCCCCTTCTCTGTGCCTGGCTGTGGGGAGAAACTAAACAAAGATGCCAATTTTCACCCCCTTCTTCTCCCCTTCGTATAAATGGTCTGTCCAGGTTTGTGCTTCCCTGCAGGGTAGGACTCAGCAGCAGCGTTCCTGCTGTTCCTTCAACTGCCTGCACTTTCCTGCCCCGCTCCTCTGCGGGGCTCGCACCCAGGAGAACCCATGGGCATCTGGTCGCCCACACGGCGTTTGGGGGAAGGGCCAGAGTCTGAGCGGGGCTGGGAGCGGACATGGGGTTTGGTGCAGCTCCCTCCAGGTGGGGAGCGGGGAGCACCCTGCGGTGCTGGAGACTGGCTGGGAGCCGTGGCCGAGTGAGAGGCTGGGGGTGCCTGTGGATGGGGTGGGTGTCCCCCTGGTCCTCACCCATCTGCCTCCTGGGGCTCTGCAGAGTGTCCCCTGACGGCGGCCGCCCAGCTGGAGCTCAGCGCCGACATGATCAAGGCGCTGCGCAACGGGGGAGCGCACCTGGATTTCCGGACGCGGGAGGGAATGACCGCTCTGCACAAGGCCGTACGGTGCCGCAACCACGCGGCGCTGCTGGTGAGTCGGGGGCTCTCCCTCCCCTCTGCCCTGCGCCCCAGCTCTCTCCCGCCCCGTCCCAGCTGACGGCAGGGTTGGAATCACAGAAGGATTTGGGTGGGAAGGGACCTTAAAGCCTCCCCAGTGCCACCCCCTGCCCTGGGCAGGGACACCTCCCACCACACCAGGTTGCTCCAAGCCCCCTCCAACCTGCCCTTGAACCCCTCCAGGGATGGGGCAGCCACAGCTTCTCTTGGCAACCTGGGCCAGGCTCTCACCACCCTCCCACCAAACAAGTTCTTCCCCACAGCTCAGCTCCATCTCCCCTCTTTCAGGGTCAAACCCTTCCCCCTCCTCCTAGGGCTCCCCTCCCTCATCCAGAGTCCCTCCCCAGCTTTCCTGGAGCCCCCCCCCTTGAGGGACTGGAAGGGGCTCCAAGGTCTCCCCAGAACATTCTCTTCTCCAGGCTGAACCCCCCCAACTCTCTCAGCCCCCCCTCCCAGCAGAGGGGCTCCAGCCCTCCCAGCATCTCCATGGCCTCCTCTGGCCATGTGGTTCTCTCCTCCCTGGGCCAAAGCATCTTGTGTGTTGCTCTCAGGGGCACAGCCCATTATAAGAGCATGGCACTGATAACGTGAGCCCTGGGGGGAAGATGGGGTGGGCACTGCCTGCTGCCGTGGCCGCAGAGTCCCCAGACCCTTGGTGGGGCAGGTTTTCCTCCTGTGGAGCTACTCAAAGCTGCAGAGTGAGGCAGGCGCTTCTCTTGCAGACGCTGCTGGACCTGGGTGCCTCCCCGGACTACAAGGACAGCCGGGGGCTGACACCCCTGTACCACAGTGCCATGGTGGGGGGGGATCCCTACTGCTGCGAGCTCCTGCTGCACGACTACGCCCGGCTTGGCTGCGTGGATGAGAACGGCTGGCAGGAGATCCACCAGGTGGGATGGACGGCGGGATGGGATGTGGCTGGGGTGACCTCTGTCCTGCGGCCGGTGGAGAGGCTCGTCCCATCCCCTGGGGTGCTGCAGGCGGTGGAGGTCCTGCTCAGCAGGGGTGGCCAGCACAGGGGCCAGGCTCTGGTGTGTAGGACTCACACATGGTCCAGGAGCAGCTCTGGCTCCATCCTGGGCCAACGCTCAGGCTGTTCTGCTCAGTCAGTGGTGCCTGGGATCCTCCCCAGATTGCATCTAGCTTGTAGGATCTCAGTCCAACGCCCAAAGCACAGTTGTACATGTCCCCGTTTTACACACTAAGTGGATTTTGCATGGGGAAGACATGGGCCTGGGGTTAGGGGATGTGAGCTGCTTCAAGACTGAGAAACTCTGGGAGAAGGAGGATGCTCTGGCTCTGCCCCAGTCTTGGGCCATCGGGAGGACAGGTTGTCTTTGGGCCCGTGGCCTCCTGAAACAACCCAGCTCTCAGTGCCCTGGTGGAGAAGTACTGGTACAGCCAGAGAATGAAAAAACAAGAGATGTGTGTCTGTGATCTCGATTCAGTGTATATGACTATCCCCCTTCCCCATCCTACCTTCCCTTGGCAGGTCTTTGAGGGCTGCTGGTCCCAGGATGGACCAAACAGAGAGGGAAATACCACAGCAGTTAACTAGGGATGTAGATCCATTGCCCTCCTCCTTGCCTGCTTGTGCTTCAGGGCTTCTTTTCAGCAAATTATTACACTGAGAGAACAAACAGTCTGGAGGAGGCCCTGGTACCACCATGATGTGGATCCCAAATTTGCAATTGATGTAGAGGTATTTTCTCCAGTAAGTATTGGGTTGTATATTGCTCTGAGGAGCAGCAGTGTGTGTGCGTGCATGTTAATGGGACTTTTCAGTTACAGGTCCAGCCTGATTCAGCTTTTCTAGCATGAGGATTTTAAGGGATTTATCATCTTCCTACTGCTCCTTGATTTTCTATTTCATTTTTCCTTTTTGGGTTTTGAGCAGGCATGTCGCTATGGCCATGTTCAGCACCTGGAGCACCTTCTCTTCTACGGAGCTGATATGACTGCACAGAATGCCTCAGGAAACACCGCTCTTCACATCTGTGCTCTCTACAACCAGGTACATCCGTGGTTTGGGGCACGAGAACAAGGTGTAGGTGAGGCACCAGCCTGCCTGAGACAGAGCCCGACATTGGGCTGGGACACCTTCTCATGGCTACAGCTGTGCCCAGACCCAGAAAGGTTCTTCTGAAGTGAATCCACACTCTGGCCTGGGATAAGGCTGATCCTGTTTGTAGCACCAGCCTGATTTTGGATTTCCCAAGAGGCAGGATCAGAGAAGAGTCCATGGTTTAATCTGTTCCCCTTCCCAAGAGGTTTTTGCTGATTTACTGCCTGAAGTGCTGTAATTTCTCCTCTAGTTCCTGTTCTTCCTTCGCAGCCAGCCTGGCTCCTGACTGGGAGGGAGCGGTTTGCCTGGGTGGAGAGTTGCTAATTGGGCCCAGGTGATCACATTTAAATTGAGGCAGCACCTGGGGTGTGTTTATGAAGGGACACTTCCTGTGGCTTTCACTCTGCTTTGGGGAAGGTGTGGGCACTGGGGTCCTGCCCTTCTCACAGATGTCCCTGAATTCTTACTGCTGATCTCTGAATTTTGGAGAAGACTGTCCAGGCAACACAGGGCACTGTTTCTGCTTTATCTACTGTGTGGCCACTAACCTCAGTTCAGGAGGAATGGAGGTGGTGGAAGAGCCCTCTCTGATCTTGCACACCCCCTGTTCTCTTTCTGAGAAGTGCAGGTCAGTATCTAAGGATTTCTTATATAGGTTTTGCTCCTTTCTGGAGTTTTTTATGCATTGTATTATGTGGCTTTTGATTATAAAGGGAATTTTCAGTTTGAGGTGTCCATGCTTTAAAAATGTGGACGGGGTACATGGAGGGTGATGTGTGGCCTCTTGGGTTCTCCCAGGTGCGTTCTGCACATCAGGGGCTCCTGTACCTGGGGTCTGTCCCTGGGGCGGATGGGCAGAGTGGCATTAAAGAGCACAGGGGCTCATAAACACGTTGAATTGACATCATTCAGAAGCATGGAACGTTTGAAACAAAACTGATGAAAGGCTTTAGGAAACAGCAATACCGGGGAACGTGTGGTGGCGGCTGTGCCCGCAGCTGTGCTCCCGGGCTGGCGTTGGGGCATGGCCATGGTGCCCCAGGGCCACATGCAGGTGGGTGGACTTGGTCAGCGCAGGGGTGGGCAGTTCATAGGGGCTGAGCATCCTTCCTCACTCGCTCTTGCCAAAGGAGGCTTTCTGAGAGTGATCAAACCATGTGCTTTGTTTCTTCATTGTCAGGTCTGCAGTGCTAACTGGTCTCTTCCCTTTCCCCCCCTGGTTTGCCTTCGCAGGAGAGCTGCGCTCGGGTTCTCCTCTTCCGTGGGGCGAGCAAAGACATTCGCAACTACAACAGCCAGACAGCATTCCAGGTGAGGCAGCGACCGCCGGGCCCTGTCCCCCCGCAGAGCCTCTCGTGGCCCCTGGCACGGGCAGCCCATGCCACGAGTCCTGGGCACGTGGTGGGTAAAGCTCACGGCAACAAACCCATCGGTTCAGGGTGTCTGATCTGGCACCAGCTTAATTGTAGGGGCCGGAGGGAGGGGAGAGAATGTGTGGTGCACATGGAAAGGGCTGTGAAGGTGGTATCTTATGGTGGGAGACTGCAAGAGCTTGGCTTGTTGGGTCATGCGTGACATCCATGGGAAGGAGAGGTTATTGCTGTCTGTAGAAATGTCGCAGTAAATGCTAGAGAAGGAGTGGAGTCCTTAGAAATAAAGGACAATGATGCCACAGAAATCAATGCACCTAAACTCGTTAATCAACTTAAACTGGAAGTTAGAAGACCCTCCAGCTAGAAGAGAAGCGAGACTCTGGAACAGCTTTCCAGTAAATACGTGGGGTAAGGCAGGTGGAGAAGGGAAACTCGGTCATTTTGCAGTGCGGCTCCTTCCCTAAGTTTGCAGCTGGCGGGCAGTGACTGCAGGCTGTGGTGTGGGGTGCAGGAGGGCTCTTCCCACCCAAGGTCTGCTTTGCTCCTCTTCTTTAAAGCTTTTGAGCTGGGAATAGCCATTCTGTTCTGTCTGTGCTCTTACCAAAGTGCAGTCATTTGCCTGAGGAGCTTTCAGAACTGTGACTCTGTGTCCGGCTGATGCTGATCTTCAGGTGTCCCTTGAGAGCAGAGAGCGTCTGTCGGCGTCTTGCTCATATGCCAGCTCGGGTGGCTGCAGATGAGCTCACTAATTATTAGTCCTTTAGGTATGGCTCTTCTCACTTCTCCTCAGTGTTGTTCATAGTGGCTTTAGGTCGGACAGTCCCTGTGGCCATCGCATGTGGCCCCTGTGAGAGAGAGAAGCTCTGTTACAGATGCGATCGGCGCCGTTGGAGCGGCAGCGTGTCCGGGGGGATGTGGGCAGGGAATGGCTGGGCAGATGCTCTGCAGACAGGACATTGGCCACACTGGGCTGTGCTGCACCAGCCTTCCTCTGTGCAGGAGAGGTGGGCACAGCCAGTGACCCTCGTGTGTCCCGAGGGACCAACTCCACTGAAAAGGCACCAAATCCCTGTGCGGCCCACGCCAGGAGCACGCGGGGAAGCTGGAGAACATCTGACCCAACCGGACCGCTTGCTGGCCATGGTCTCCCTAAACCCCCTGCTGCAGTGGTGCTCTCTTCTGCATGAGCATATTTCATTCAAGTGTTAAGTAGGTTTTAATTCAGATTAAGCGTATTGTCCTTAAAAGAGTGCATGGAACTCGTGTGTGTGCTCACCATGGTTGTACACAGGGATCAGGCAGCCATTTGGAAATAATCACTTGTGAATCACCTGTGTGCACGGTGTGAGGAACTGAAAACACTCAGGTAGTTTCAGGAAATGAATTTGTAGCTTAATCTTGTTTAAAAGTACTTTCTTTATTAAGGCTGAGATGATGTTGCTTTCCAGCTGTGCTTTGTTTTGGCTTGGAGGCTGAGGAGAAAAATGGGCCTTGAAGGTCAAACTGAGCATCCTTAAAGGCAGTCTGGTGCTTTGTCACGTGCAGGAACTTGACATTTACACCACCCAGTTAATTCTCCTGTTAAGTGATGGTTGTCTGGTCATATCTGGAAGCGTCATTTGTGTGATGAAGTGTGGGTGTCTCCCTGGAGAGAAGGGGAGACTTGTCCTCCCCTCCATGGTGGCCTGGGGACCATGATGGGACTGGCTCTGGCAGGGTTCTCAGGAGCATGGGTGCCACCACAGCTTTGCTCTGAGTGATGCTATGACCTTGCCAAGCACAGGGGATGCTGGAGGATGCCTGAGCTCAGCCCTTGGTGGGCAGCGCTGTTCTCTGCAAATCCACTGTGGCTCAGACCCTCCTCTGTCTGCCCCGTGATATCTCCTGCCTCGTGAGGTGGGTTGTGAAAGGGCTTCATGAGGCAATGTCTGTCCTGCTTGGAGACTGCTGCCCTCTGTGGAGCTTTGCTCTGGGTGTTGAGGGCAGTCCCACCTGGCTGCTCTCGGATTTAATATTAGAATGTTTATTTCCAGGAAAGGCCTTTTTGCAGGAAACTGCTGACTCCTTTTTGAGATGAGCTGAACTTTTGGAATCAAGAGATGGAGAAAGGGCAGTCTTTGTGCTTTGGGCGTTTTTGGGTGGTGGAGGGAGGCAAACGGCTCCTGCTCGTGTCCTGCAGAGCCTTAGTGGGTCTCAATGAGGGAAAAACAGTGTTTGTCTTTCCCATCTTGATGTAGTGCGAGCAATTGGAAACTTCTGTTCCAGAGACTGAAAAGTGGTTGGTGACCCAATGGGTTTGTGTACTGGCAAATCTAAACCAGAATTTGATGTTGGTGATGTTCTGCCTTCAGTTCCCAGCTTTCAAAGAGGAACTCTCCGACTCCCAGCTCGGGTCTCTTGCTCCAGACTCCAGCAAGTCATTAAGTTGGTGTCCCCTGAAAAGTCTGGTGCTTTCTCCCGTGTCTCCTTCTCCCGGCCGTGGTGATGGGGTGCTGCCTTCCTGCAGCAGAGTCCCACCTGGCAGAGAGAGCAGAGCCGGGACGAGGGGTGACACCCCAGCCCTTCTGTGGCCCCTGGCAGCTCCTGTAAGTACCTCTGCTGCTGCACGGCTGTTTAGTCAGGTTACTGCACATACCTCCTGTTAATTTGATTGCTGCAGTTAATCAGATAGCTTGGTGCCAGTGGCCTGAGATGACTCTGGAGATAGCAGGGAGTAATTTAGCAGGTTGAGAAGCTGTAATCTGCTTGGTTATCTTCCCTGAGGCAGATCAGGGTGCTCATGGCCTGGGGTGATGTTCTACCTCCCGCTGTATGGAGTTCCTCCTGCTGCAAAGGGGGCATGTTCCTTGAGGTGGTGGGGCAGGAGGCCTGGAGCAGCATCACCTCTTTGTGGCTGCTAACAGGTTTCAGGGGGGAGAGGAAGAGCAGGGCAGGTTTAGGGCGAGAGTTTTCCCAGAGTATCTTCCCAGCTTCTGGCAATCTGACCTTTGTTTTCCCAAGCCAGGTTTGTACCTACATCTGTCTTCAGATGTCTTCTTAGCTGGCTTTTCATCCATAAATTGTCTAAGAGAGTCCCCTGTGCAGGTGCAGTCCTCCCCAAAGCTCCCCTGCCTCATCCAAATACGTTCTCACAGAAGGATGAAGACATCATTTTTCAGGTTATATATTGCATACTCAAAATTTACTGGATGAAAATAAAGTTGTTTTTTTTTTTTTTTCTTTTTTTCCCCCTTCCAGCTGCTTTAGCAGTATCCTTGAGCAGAAACAAAGTGCTGCCAAAGCACTCATCATCTCTCAAACCTCCCATGTGCCTTGAGGTGGTCACTGATGGGACTTGGGGGTGTTGGCCACTGGAGCAGGTGGTGGGTTGTGAGCCTGTGATGGGAAGGTCAGAGACTCAAGCCAGGACCATGAACACCAGCAGTTGCTGCTGTGGATGTGGTGAACCCACCATCCTCTTTAAACAACAGGAAGGTACCCAGCAGAGGGCTGGAACATGTGGAGAGGCCCATGAGAAGGCAGTTGTGCAAAGACTGTGAGTGGTGGCTGAGTCAGTTAGTGGTGTCCTCCCTCCCACCCTGGAGAGCCACCAAGCTGGTGAGGGGCCTGGAGAACAAGTCCTATGAGGAGAGGCTGAGGGAACTGGGCATGTTTAGTTTGGAGAAGAGGAGGCTGAGGGGAGACCTCATTGCCCTCTACAGCTCCCTGAAAGGAGGGTGTAGAGAGGCAGGGGTTGGCCTCTTCTCCCAAAGGACGAACGACAAGACCAGAGGAAATGGTCTGAAGTTGGGGCAGGGGAGATTTAGATTAGATATTAGAAAGAATGATTTTCCTGAGAGGGTGGTCAGGCCCTGGAACAGCCTGCCCAGGGAGGTGGTGGAGTCACCATCCCGGGAGGGATTTAAGAAGCGTGTAGACAAGGCTCTTCAGGGCATGCTCTAGTGCCCAAGGTTATTGGTTTATGGTGAGGTGTTGAGTGTGGGGGTTAGTTGGTGGGTGCGGGGTTTTTGGTGGGCGTTTGGTGTGGTGGATTTTGTATTTGTTTGGTTGGGGTTTTGGTTTGTTTTTTTTTTTTTGTGGTTGGACTCGATTATCTCAGAGGTCCCTTCCAACCACTAAGATTCTGTGATCCCAGGGAGCTGAAATCCTGTATCCATAAGTTTAAGTTAGGATGGAAATGTTTGGCAATGTTCTGTCCCTTAGGAGGGTGAAGACTTGTCTATAAGTCTTGTCCTTTAAGAGGTGCGTTTTTATGTTGTGATAAGGTTACCCACGCTCACTACTTCAGTCTTGCTCTTGCATGGGACTATTGACAGCTCAGAGTCCCCCAGGTCAGCTTGTCTACGCTTTCTTGTGGTGTTCACGAAAGTATGAAGTGCTCACTTCTGTTCAGCTGCGGTGCTTTGGGTTTCTCTTTTCCTTTCCTCAATGTCAGGTTGACAGAGTGATGGCAGAAGAGAAGACCTTTCAAATTCTGTGAATGACCATGTCCCTCCCTGAGCATGCAAATCACACAATTTGACTTGGAAATGAAATAATTTACCTTTGCAAGCTGAACTTCATCAGAATGATGATCCACACCTGGTGGTGCAGACAGACTATATGAAACAGCCTTCCTGTGTCACACTGGGGTTTGACATCCAGCAGATGAGAAGTGGTTTTATGGGGTCTTCCTTAACAAGGGTGTGAGAGGGAAGGAGATACCCTCTGCTCTTGCCAAAGTCACTGTCCCCATGGCTCTAATCCAGCTTGCTATCTGCCAAGACCTCCAGGACCTTTTCTGCTGCACCGCTTCCCAGTTTGTGTCACTGCCAAAGTGGCTTCTCTCCCAGACACAGGACTTTGCATTTGTCCTTGTTCAGTTTCATGGGGGTCCTCCTGACCTGTTCCTCCAGCCTGTCCAGGTCCATCTGGGTGGCAGCCCTGCCCTTGTGGATATTGACCATTCCCCCCAGTTTGGTGTTACCTGCAAACTTGATCTGTGTGGTGTCCACCTGTCACTGGCCATTGGGCAGAGAATGATCCACTAACAACCACTCTGAGCCCAACCATCCAACTAGTTTTCCCCATCGAGCTGTCTAAGTGTCCATAGTGCAGTGGCCTAATTTCTGCCCAGATAAAGATGAGACATGGAAGGCTCCATCTATCTTGCTTCCCTGTGTCCTCTGAGATAACTACTGGTTTTCACACCTCCATATCAAAGAGGTCGGGTGATCTGTGCCACTCCTGTCTCTCAACAGTCTGCCTTGTGTGGGACTGGAGATCTGCTGCTGCCGCAGTAATCGGTAGTTCAAAGGGAGACAAATGGGTATTGGGGTGTTTCTAGTTCACAGTTGTGTTTACATGGGCTTAAGTCGTCTTCATTCTGCATGTGTTCTTGCAGTCTTCCTTTCCCAGCAGTAATGGAAGGTGGTTCCATTGGAACCATCCAAATGGAAGATAGCGCCTTTGACGTGCCTTTTCTGGATGGAGGCTTCTCTTCTTGTCTTCCACAAATCTCAGTGCTTGGCCAAAAGTCAAAGGTGACTTTTCCCTTGTCTCCTCAGCGATGTTTCTGACGTCCGGACTGTGGCCATCAGGGACGATGGTGCCCAAGTGCTGCTCATAGTACCAAATCATGCCATGTAAGAAAGACTATTGGAAACCATTTGGCTCTATTTAATTTCCCCTCTGCTTTGGCCCGTTTACTTATCCAAAGCATACACTGAAAAATTATTATAAATGCATGAGCGTTTAGAGCCAGTAAGGATGGCTATAAGGACCTATCGAAGCATGAACTCAGCACTGCAAGTTTTAATTATCAAGAGATAATAATCCAGTGTTATTTATTTGAAAAAAAAAAGTTATAATTTTCTAAAGGTTTGCTTGTGTACATGAGCAGGTGACTGGTATCGAGCTGAAACTAAACATAGAAGGTGATTTCTTTCCCATCGAACTTGTGTGCCAGTGGAGCTATGGGATCACTTCTGTTGGCTCATCACAAACATGTCTGATGTAGGCTTCAGAAGTGCAGACAAGTTTCTTAATGATCAGTAAATGTCAAATTTGTACAAATTTCTTTGTCCTCATTATACTCATGGTTGAACTTTTCCATTTATACAGGATTATCATATGCAGAATATAAAAACAGTATGCAAGGAGTTGCTTCCAATTTCTTCTAATTCCACTGAACTTTAACAATCAGAACTGCTGCTTTTCTGCCAAAAAGTTATTTGTCCTTTTGATTTCTGTATTTTTGTGTGGTGGTTTTTTTATCCTCCCCTCTCCCCAGGTTAAATTCTTCTGAACACATCTTTGTGTTGATGGGTTGTTTTGGTGGTTTTCTTTAGTACATAATCATGCTATATGGGAACAAAGTTTCTTGTTATGACTCGTACAGGCTTTGTAGATAGATGTAGAGCTGCTCTGGCTGTGGTGTACCCAGTCACTCATGCTGGTGTCTCTAACTGACAATACTGGCCTTGGTCATGAAACTCAAGCATGTACCAGAGGTTTTAGTCATAGGATCATAGAATGGTTTGACTTGAAAAGGCCTTTAAAGGCCATTCAGTCCAACGCCCTGCCATGAGCAGGGACATCTTCAACTAGACCACTTTGCTCCAAGCCCCGTGCAACCTGGCCTTGAACCCCTCCAGGGATGGGGCAGCCATAGCTTCTCTGGGCAACCTGGGCCAGGCTCTCACCCCCTTCATTGTAAAAAAAAAAAAAAAAAAAATCTCTTCCTTAGTTCTAATCTAAATCTAGTCATCCTTTAAGTTGACTATGAACACTTTGGACAGATGTTTAGCTTGATGTAAGGAATTCATTGTCTGAGCTGGGGGTACTTGTAGCCCAGGAGGTGCTCAGGGTTGTTGCTGGCTGATGATGGTCAGATGCAGGGCAGGGGGTGTGCTGGCTGGAGCTGGATCTAAGAGGCCCTGGGACCCCTCAGGCCGTTTCGGGGAAGCTGTTTGCCCCGTCCTGCTGCAGCCCATGGGCAGGACCTGGCCCTGGTTGTGGCTGAGCCCCACCAGTCCCCATTGGTCCCTTTCTTCATCATGGGGAGGTCCTGTGGGTGAGCAGCCCTGCTCTCAGCTGCTCCTCAGGTTGGTGACAGGGATCTCCCTCCATTGTCCCAGCAGTCAATGATGACACCCAATGGTATCGGCCCCTGTGTCCATCCCCGAGGAATGGGCTCGTACCCAGCCACCAGCTGGACTCCGCACGGCCCATCCCCACCCTTTGAGCCTGGTGGCCCAGACAGCTTTGCACCTACCTTGCCATCCTCCTGCCCAGGCCATCCCTGTCCCCTTTGGCAATTAGGATGCTGTGGGAGACCATGCCGAACACCTCCCCACGACCGGGGCTGACAACCTTCCCTGTGCTCCCCTTGGCCTGCGGGAGAAGACAGTCCAAAGCTAGGACTGCAAAGGGACCTGGAGAGGATTTTTTGGGCTCTCCTGCCCCCCACCCCAGGATCAGCTCTGTCTGACATTTCTATGACTGGCATTTCCAAAAGCTGATGGTGACACCCCTGTGCTCCTGCAGCCCCCCGGGGTGCCTGGTCCTGCCCCCTGAGCCACCTGCGCTCTCAGAGAGCCTTTTCTGACACCCAACCTGAGTCTTTCTTATTGAATTTTAAGTCCATTACTATTCCATGGTTATTGAGAACAGATTATTTTTGTCCTCGCTGCAGCTGCCCTCTTTCTGTTTTTACAGTCGGATCACCCCTTCCCCACCCCATCTTCTATTCTCTGGGCTGAATATCCCAGGGCACACAGGGCTCCCTGCAGAGACCTTGAAAGCCTAATCTGATCATTACTATTGATTTACTCTGGATTCTCTCTGTATCTTTCATTTAACTCTGTTCCTAAAAGTAGCCTTCTCCAGCTGAAACCCAACCTGTTCTGCACCAAGCAGAGGGTTTACATCACATGTGTTAGAGGTGAGGCTGCTAATTGTAAATCCTGGTATGTTTTCCCTTTTCTGCCACAGCGTGACTTTGTTGACTCATTTTCAGCTTGTGATCCTGCAATCCTCAGATCTTCGGCAGGGCTGCTGCCTGCTGTCTCCGAGCTGGCGTTTGTGCCCAGTGCTGCAGGCTCTGAGCCATCCGGGCCGGGGAGACCCGGGGTGTCTCTCCTCCATCCCTCCCGCTCCGACGGGACGGTCCCAGGGATGTGGAGGGTGCTCAGGTCCATCCCAGCCAGGCTCATCAAGCCCCCCTGCCTGGAGAGCTCCCACCTTGGGCTCGTTCCTGCACTCAGCGCTTCTCCTGCTGAGGAGCCTCTTCCTTGTGCCCAGACAGACCTTCCCCACTGCCTCCTGCTCTGAGCACCCCTCGCAGGAGGGGCCGGCTCCATCGTCTGTGATCCCTGTACACGAACTGCCATTATGTTTGTCTCTATTGACTAAATCTTCCTGCCACCCCTTTCCCCCCGCCCCAGCCCATTTCTTGAGTCTCCAACAACCATTTCAATTCTAATCCTCTAATGACTTTGCAGCTCCTTCCAGCCTGGTCTCATCTAAGAATTTAATATTCTGCACTCCATCATCCAGGCTGCTAATGAAAAAATTGAATACTACTGAACCTGGGGTAGGGTCCTGTGAAATCCATTTAGCATACATTTTTAGTCTGACAGTTAGTCATGAATTAGTTTTCTGATCAGTTTTTCATCACTTGGCAGGAGTTTCAGCTAGATTTAATTTCTGTTGTTTCTGAGAATGTCATACAAGGCTGTCAATTTTTTTGCAGAAAATGGCTATGTGATATCTTCAGTTTCACTGCTGGTCACCAAGCCTGGCTGCTGCCCTCTCCTAGAAGTACCTCAGAGCCCTTCAGTTTGGTTTGCTCTTTACAAAGTGCTGTTGTTGATTATCTCTGCTTTGCCTGGCGTTTTTCTGGATGATAGAATTAATTTGCCTGATCCATAGGGTGATGTTCCTCTCCTCACGCTGCGCCATTGAAGCTGGTTGGAACTTCTCTTTGTTTCCAGGCATCTGAGAACTGTCGCGGATGATCCCAGCTTCCTACTGAATGATAGGGGGTTGAATCACAGAATGATACGGGGTTGAAAAGGACCTCTGGAGATCATCTCCTCCAACCCCCCTGCCAAAGCAGGTCCACCCAGAGCAGGTCCCACAGGAACGTGTCCAGGCGGGTTTTGAATGTCTCCAGAGAAGGAGACTCCACCACCTCTCTGGGCAGCCTATTCCAGTGCTCTGCCACCCTCACACCAAACAAGTTCCTCCTCATGGTGAGATGGAACTTCTTACATTCAAGTTTGTGCCCGTTTTCTCTTGTCCTGTCCCTGGGCACCACTGGAAAAAGCCTGGCCCCATCCTCCTGACACCCACCCTTAAAGTATTTAGAGGTGTTGATCAGATCCCCCCCTCACTCTGCTCTTCTCCACACTAAACACACCCAAGTCCCTCAGCTTCTCCTCGTAGGAGAGATGCTCCAGGCCCCTCGTCATCTTTGCAACCCTTTGCTGTGCCCTCTCCAGCAGCATACAGCATGGCACCCACCATGGCTGCTGGCAGGGTTTTGGCAGTGTGACTCTGCTCGTGGTCTGCACATCTCTGGCTCTTTGTCAAAAAGTAAAGGCAATTCATAAATCGTGTGCAGAGCCAGGCAGAAAGGCAGGTTATGTCCCAAATTCTGTGTGTCAGATTTGAGGTGCAGCCAATCTGCTGATCCGGGGATACATGCTGCGTGATGGCAGTGACTGGAGGAAAAAGCTCCAGTGAACCCCCAGCACCGGTGGCACCAATGCTGCCCTGCCCCCCCGATGTGGTCCCTTGGCTCCCCTGCTGTCCCCCCGGGCTCCGCACACCCCCTGGCTGGGTCCTGCCTTGTACCTCAGCCTTTCTCAACCTCTCCTGCGTCTGCCTCGTGTATAATCCGGCCGTTCAGTGCTGAGAGTGGCTCTCCTTAAGCCCTTAGAGAGTTACACTTTGATGTTATCTTAACACACTATTGGTATCAGCTTTCTGGTACGATACAAACAGGTTGTTAGATGTATTTTCTTCAAAGATTTGTATCTTATGCTTTAAAATAGACATCATGGTCTGAACTCTCCAATTTGCAGTCATGTTGCCCGGGCAACAGAATATTCTCAAATGGAGGGATTTTGTTAAAGAATATCTTCAGTTAACTGTAATTTTTCTAATTGAACTGCAATTCTAGCTGACAGTGCTTGGATTTCAAAGTTATTAATGGCATCATATCTTGTGATGTCATAGAAATTCACAGATTTAATTCTACTTACGTAGGTTATTAGTGCTCAGTGCTAAGGACACTTGGAAGGAGGTGATGGAGGTGGTAGATGTTTTGCGGTTTAGCGGCTCAGCTGGGAGCTCCCATCGGAACTCAACGTGTGTGAAGTGCAGGAACAACATCTGCTCTTTGCCATGTTTTAAAGGCTTAGTCCTAACTCACGCCAAAAAATTTAGCTGATATGAGGGTGTCTATAGAATTATTTTTATTAATAAGCTCCATATTTTTCTTGTTGTCGCTACAACAGTCACCTTGTCCTCCTCCATCTGTTCTCTCTTGTCACACATTGGACAGTCAGGGCTGTGGGCTTTGTCGGTGTGTGCAGAGCTACTGATTCTGCTCTCTGCCTCTACTATATTAGAAATTACAGTAATTTATGGAGGTGTGGAGTTCCTGTTGGCACTCGAAGTGGTTATTCAACCTGTTATGTTTTAAAAATGCAACACATCTTTCTCAGATTTACTGCCTCTGCTGTCTGAGGGGGGAAACTCAGCATTTAAAAGCATGATTGTTAACTTCTAACATACAATTAATTAAAGTTTGGGACTTCTGAGAAATCAATCATCTCTGCTCAGGCTCTTTGCTGACCTTTGATCAGGTAACACAGTAACCCATCTTCTTCTAACCCTTCTTATACTTAGAATAGTTAAAACTTGCTCATAATCCAGATTTTAAAAGTGCAGTTTCCAAAGAAAATAAGCTATTAGTGACTGCAAGGCCTGTTTGCTCCTTTTAGAGTGTTGATGTTTTCCAGGGGTGAGATTGGTGTCTCTGGGTTTGGCCACGGGGGGACTGTCCCCACCACCAGATGGAGAAGCTTTTCTCATGTGCCCAATACATGGCAGGCCTGGCTCGGGTAGGGGTGGCTTCTCCTGTTCTTCAGTTGTTGTGTCTCCTTAGGCCTATTGGGAGTTACAGGTTAAGTGGCCTCCTCCTCTTCTTCCTGAAATTAATTCTCTGGAGTGCAAGCTTGGTCTTGATCCAGGGCTGGAAATGGGGTTTTGGGGGCACCAATGGGAGGGTGCAGGCAAACCATTTCCCCGCATCCCAGGGTGGGATGGGTACACAGCTCTGGGCCCCGTGGGGCTTCCAGGTCTACCCACCGCGCGGTGGAGTCTGCCCCCTCACTTCGTGAGTTGTTTCATTATCTCTACTGCTAGAAATCATCTCTTACCTCAGTGTTACTCTGCCTGGTTTAACCATCCTGTTGTTAGCCCTCGTGTGTGTTGCAGCTGTTGCAAACCCTTGCAAGTTGGACTTCTTCCCCACACCTTAACTCCTACACACAGTGGTCACCATCTCCATTGAGAAGGACAATAGCTTGATCTCTTTTAACTTTCATATTTTAAAGGCTTTTATGGCTACTGGATCACCTTTGTGTCCATCATGCAACTATTCCTTTGTCCCTATGTTTTTCTTGACCTCGGCTCCAGGAGTGACCCAGAACTTCTTCACAGCTCCTGCCACTGCGGCAGGTGGAGCTCATTGCTGAATTCGCACAGATTCCTAATTGATACTTTCAGTTAGTCTTTATGGTTCAGTATCATTCAGAGAGTTTATGCTGAAGTTTTTCCCTACTTTCTGACAGGTTGCCCTTACTCACAGCCCTGTTGTCCCACCAGACCACGCACCTTCAGCTTTACCCTTGGCATTAATACCTTGGGCTCGGTGGCCGTTGCTCGCACATGGGAGGTTTAGGCCAGGAACCTGAGCGGTACCGTTGAGTAACGTCCTGCTTGGTGGTCTCTCTGTATTAACAAATACAGTTTGAGCAAGATAAATTGTATATAGCAAATTATACACACACATATATATATTCATATATATAATCTAGATATTTAGATACCTTTCACAGAAAAAGGTATATGTGTTGTATTCTACATTTCCAGGCACAAATGCCTTGTATGGAGGTCAAGGTACCACTTTTTCTAGTTACTCTGAGTAGGCAATCAGCCCTGGAAACGTTTGTCAAATTTACTTAAAAACTGTCAGCTGAAGAAAATGCTCCATTCAGTCGAAGTAGGTTTTTCTCAGTCCTCCTCTGCACTGAGAAAATCAGAAATTTGTTCTTGGATTTTAATCAATTTTTCTTGCAACGTAAGCATATTTGTCCTTCCAGCAGTGGACTGGTGGGATAATCCATCACCAGCTTTTTTGTGATACTCTTTTAAGATTTGAGGTGAGCAAACCCACTTCTGTCAGTCTGTCCTTGGTGGTCAAGATTTCCAAGTGTTTTTTCCAACTCACTGATTTCAGTTTGTTCACCTCCTCCTTGAAGACCCGTGTCCCAAGCAGACCAGTCCAGATGGATCCTCGCCATCTTGTCAGTACCTCCCAGAATTAAATTTGTCTTTATGCAATGTCAGTGTTTTCTTGTCTTGTGTTTAGTTTGGGGTTACTGCTGTTACCATGTGTTGTTTTGTGCTGTACAATGCCCACCCAGTTGTTCAGGCACCTTAGTTTTAGGCACTTGGTTTCTCCATTCCAAGTGTAACGGTTTGTACTAGACCTTACTGAGTTTCATCTTCCCCATTTCAGATGTCTCTGCTTCTGTCAGCCAGACTCATAAACTTGTCAATCAGACTTTATGTATTATGCTTTTTTCTTTTAACAAGATTTACTTTCCCAAAACTAGGGAAATTATCAGTAAAACGAGTAAAATCTGATTAGAGTCTTTGGTGTCAAAACTGGCATAAAGTACGCAGGAGGAAATAACTCAGAAAAGCATTCTAAATGCTAAATACATGTCAGTGTTCTTAATGTACCATACAGGGCCCCTGTGAAGATTTTACAAAGCAAACTAGATGTTGTGAGTGAGGTGACACTGGGACCGATGCCAGGCAGCTCGCCCTGTGGTTTCTGAAGTCTGTGCTTTTGATAATTATAAGTGTTTAAAAGTACTGATAGTCCTCCTGTTCCCTGGAATTTCTCTGATTTCCCAGGACCCAGTATTTTAGAGGGTATGGGAAGTTTCTCCACTCGTTTTTCCAAGGCTTTCTGTAACTTATGAGCACTTGCCTATTTGAACATTAATGACTAAGCAGATGCTGCCTGCTGTCCTCCTCTGCCACAGCTGGGAGGTCTCTGCGCCGTTCAGGAAGGACACGTTCCCCCGTCCCTGCAAAGCTCCTGCCTTCTTGCCTCTTCTGCTTTGCTGTCTGCAGCTGTGTCCACTGTGATGGACCGAGGACAGACCTCTGCCTTTTCTTCTTTGTGACCGATCAAAAGTTTTCTCTGGGTAGATTACTGCTTTATTCAGCTTCTCTTATCAGTCATAACATGTTTGAACTCTGGGCTTCCCGTTGCTGGAGTAGAAGACTGCAGACCATGAGAAGTCTATCTGGCCATGAATGATTTTCTGTCACTGTAAGAGGCTGGTGGTTGTTTTTCTGGGAGGCTGAGTGTGGGCAGGCTCTCAGGGGGGTGCGTGTCCCGGGGGAGCAGTACCCCAGCCTTGCTGCCCCACAGGGGACATGTGTCCCCTTTTCCCATGTGCCACTTCTGTGGGCACCGGAGGTTCCTGCTCCAGGCCTGGGGCAGTCTGCTTGCCAAGAGCAGCTTTCATTTGCCTGATGAATTCTCTTTTTTAAAATTTATTTATTTACCTACTCTCTCAAGGCTTTCTTCTTATCCTCATTTTATTTGATTTGCTCTCTCTCTCTTTTCATTTAAAGTTTGTCTTGTAAAAATTGATCAGGTTTCTGGCCTCCTGGCTCCCTCCCACTCCTCCTCCAGTCTTCAGTGTGAGACTGATCTAATTCTGAGTCAGATGCCATCTCAGCTTCGATTATCCAGAAGATGTTGCTGACTTGAAATCTTCCCTGACCCGCAGCGGTCGCACTCCAGTCACTGATGCTGCATAGAAGTCCTTGCTCTGCCCAGGAGGCCCTGCATTTCCCCATCCTTCAGGCTGGCTCTCAGAAGGTCTGTCACACCCATGTCTAATGCTGGTGGTAATTCTGGACCATTCTGGATGCAGATCTACATGCTCTCCAGTCCCTTGAGAGCATCCTTCTGTGCTGGCTGGACCAGAGACCAGACTGACCAACTCTTCCCCAGGAGGACCAACCTGTCCTCTTTGTCCTGTTCCGCCTGCTCTAGATAGCACCATCCGTCATGACTCCATTTGAAGAGGGCAGCCAAGAAATATCCTCACTGATATGTCCCCCCTCTCTCATGTGTCTGAGGTACTCTCTTCCCAGGCAATGACTACCCATGGACCTTGTATTTGGCTCCCTGTGACAAGTAGCCATGCATTTTTAAGCATTTTTAAGGCATGCTTTTGCTGTTGGGAGGTTTCTGTGCAGATGCCCTCTTGGCTCTGGCCAAATCTGTCATTCTTCCCTTGCAGAATCTCTTTCTGAACTTTCAGGAGATGCCACCAACCCACCTCTGGTCTCTGCAGGAAGCTGAAGCTCATTCCCAGAGCCTTTCTGCAGCACAGCATGTTCATGGAAAATGTGACCTCCAGGACATAGCACTTGTTAGCCTGTGTGGCTGCCCAGCACCTGCTGCCGTGGCCCACAAGTGTCATAGCAGGGTGTAGGGGGTGACTCCCCCGTGCCAAAGCTGCTGGTGGGGCTGGTACCTGTACTTCTTGGATAACACGCCACTGTTCTCCTTGTAGCCTGTACTGATGGTTATTAGTCCTGCTGGAAACACCTTGAGTACTGTGTCCAGTTTTGGGCCCCCTACCATAAAAAAGACATTGAGGTGCTGGAGCGGGTCCAGAGAAGGGCAACAAAGATGGTGAGGGGTCTGGAGAATAAGTCTTATGAGGAGAGGCTGAGGGAGCTGGGGTTATTCAGCCTGGAGAAGAGGAGGCTGAGGGGAGACCTTATTGCTCTCTACAACTCCCTGAAAGGAGGGTGTAGAGAGGTGGGGGCCGGTCTCTTTTCTCAAGTCACAGGCGACAGGACGAGAGGAAATGGCCTCAAGTTGTGCCAGGGGAGGTTCAGGCTGGACATTAGGAAAAAATTTTTCACTGAAAGGGTTCTCAGCCCTTGGACTGGGCTGCCCAGGGAGGTGGTTGAGGCACCATCCCTGGAGGTGTTCAAAAGATGGGTTGATGTAGTGCTGGGAGGTCTGGTTTAGTGATGATGCTCCTTGTTTGTTGTGCGGGTGTCTATTTTTGTCAGTTGGGTTGACGGTTGGACAATATGATCTTTAAGGTCCCTTCCAACCTAGAAGATTCTGTGATTCTGTGATCAGTCCCGACAGAGGTGAGATTCACTCCTCACAGTCTGGAGATCACATTTCTCCTCCTCCAGCTCAAAGGCTTCCTGAGCATGATGGCTCCAAGGTGCCTTCGTAAGGGTTGTTCTTGCTTTCCAGAAACATCCAGAGCTGAGAACACCTCGCTGCCCTTGATGGAGCAGATCACAGTGTCATCCACCTCTCTTTAGGGTAGTTCTCAGTGGGAGAATCATCTTGTTTTCCCAGTAGTGCCTTGTGCCTCATCTGAAAACATTGAGAAAGGTCTCTGTCTCTCTCAGCCTAGAGCTGAATGGTTACAACTGTGGACATTTTTTGTTTCTCATGTATGTTTATATGTACCCATTGTCTTATCCAGATAATTCGCAGATGCACCTTGTAGGTTTAATGGCAGCAGTTAGGCTGCCTGGCTATCGGGACTTTGCTAAGTCACGGGCTCAGTGTGTGGTCCATAGGAAGAATAAATACTCATTTGCTGTATAGACCATGCAAGTTGGGTGTTTCCAGGAGGTACTGGATCTACTTCATACACGTTGTATGGCTGGTTTGCGGGCACAGAGGGCATCCAAGATGGGTTTGTCCCAGATGGTTTTTCTCAGGTGCGGCTGACTCGCAGGAGGTCTGTCTGTTGCTTCCAGGAGGTGTTGGGTCTACAGCGTAGTCATACGGTGACTGACCCCGGCGAGGCGCCCGGGAAGCATCAGACGGGCCGCGTCTGTGCAGTGTGGTGGCAGCACACATTGCTGTGAGCCTATCTACAGTCTCTGCTCATATGGCAGCCCAGATGGAGCCGCCGTATGTGAGCGGTGGGATTGACCTACTGGGACTGCCAGACTTCTGGAAATCTAGAACAAATATAGAACACGCCTGAAGTCTGCCTGGCCAAGGGAAGGTAGACAACTTGGAAAAAAGTCCAGACATAGAGCAGTGCTACCTGATTAAATAAAGTGTGATGATTAAAAAGACTCATTCTGCTGTTATCTGGGATAACGGAGGGGTAGAACATAATCAACAATGGAAAGCCTCAATAATTGGAGAGGTCTTGGGTAAAGCGATTCAAAAATAGTTGACATTACTCTGGCACATTGACAGGGTCTGAGTAGTGCTGAGTAGACTCAATACGTTATGACATTAAATTGGCTGCCTGCACCCTACCCAATGAGCCCTTTTACATTCCTTTTCCACAGAAGGTCTGCTCTGTTTTTGTCCAGCAGCATTGCTGATGGTTACTTCCTTCTTACCCCATCATCTCCTAAGGCCACTGCTGCCTCATCTCACCTGCCTCCTCATGGCTCTGCCTCTGCGCCCCATGTCCGTTGCTGCTTCTGGTGCCTCTTGCACATGTAGGATGGTAACAGCAAAGTTCTGGACTTCTCAAATTGCTGCAGTCTGAAACTGGGAAACACCTCTGAGAGCAGGGTATACTTTAATATGGAGTGCATGACACGGGGGTTTCTTTGGTTCAGAAAGAGTCTTCCCCTTCTCAAGTGAAAAGTTCCAGCAGGGGGTTGGGATACGAGCTTTTTCAGGTATGAAAATATGAGAACATACCAGTGCTTTCAGAGCTGCTCTGGCATCTACTCAGTGTTCTTCTGACCTCCATCCAGGTAACTCCCTTTTGAAGTTATCATCAAAAACATAAACACCTGCACTGAACTTGATCTCTTTGCCTCCCTCTCTTACTTTTTCTTCCCGTTTTGTGAGATCTTTATCAGCTTTTATGTCAATTGGATGCTTCCCTTTACTCAGATACATGTGGCTAGGAGTCTGTGACTCATGGCTAGTTGAGATGTTTTGCTACTCTTCTGTCTTCCAGTTCCTGACTCTCCTCTTTGAGACCTTTACAAGGTGATATCTCCAGTGGTGGCAGCCTGTCCGTGAGCTTTGCACACCATAGGACCTGTCCCTTCCTCATCACAGGGAATAGAGCTTTACTGTGGATATTTTTAGGGACTAACGAGCAGATGATGGTGGAAATCCACCTTGGACCTAGCAATGTCTGTACTCGTAAGGACAAGTTCAAGGTGATTGTACTCACTGTTATACTGTCATTGCACCAGGAAAATGACTCTTTTTTTTTTTTTTTTTTTTTTTTTTTTTTTTTTTTTTTTTTTTTTTTTTTTCTTTTTTTGGGTAGCAAAAAAAAAAAAAAAAAAAAAAAAAGTTCTAGGAAAAATATTAAACCC
>NW_015091670.1:1132629-1189342 GCF_001431845.1 Calidris pugnax | reverse complement strand
TATTTTTTTTTTTTTTTTTTTTTTTTTTTTTTTTTTTTTTTTTTTTTTTTTTTTTTTTTTTCAGTCTTCAGGATAGCTATTCTTCACATTTCCCACATAAAATACCATGTTGCAGGTTGGCCAGGACTCTTATCCCTGGAGACATTCCTACCTGAGCCCTCCACAGGACCACTGAGATCCTGGCTGTGGCAGCAGGATCATCAAAATAGATTTCATATCCCTTTGTGCTGGGGCTTTTGTTTCCTCAGGAAACCTGCAGAAGGTGGAGCGAGGAGGCAGCTGCTGGGGCCAGCTGTCCATGGCCTGGACAGTGTGGAGATGGGCTCCTTTGGCTTCTCTTCTGTAGAGACTGGGCATCCCCACATGCTCTGAGGGCTCCCCTGGTGCTATCACTCCTCGGCCTGCTGCTGTTGTGTTCCTGGTGTGTTCCTGGAGCCCGAGCTCTGAGCCAGGCTGTGTCACCAGGGGCAGGAGGGGCTGGGGGACCTTCTCATGGTTTCATGCAGTGCAGCAGGGTTTTTTCTTTTGTTTTGTTTTTCCCAGTGCTGTTATCCTCAGAAGCCGGGTTAGATCTCAGAGCTATGACTCTTACCAGGCATATCCAGGCATATTTCAATGGTCTTTCTCTGCTGTTAACTTTTAAGACCTTAAAAGCACAGAGATGTGAAGTGCTGCAGAGCCAGTTCAGATACCCCTCCTCCTTCTTGCTTTTGGAAATTACTGATTTTTGCCTAAAAAGATAAAAATAGGCAAATTGCTGTTAGATTAGAAAGTGTTGCCACTTTGATATCAGGCCATGGAATGACTTAAGGTGTTACAGTGTTTGAGAAGATAGCCCCGTGCTGGATCCATAGCATGGTTGTCTGTCTTGTGTGGCCTGAACGTGGATTTTCGGTGTTGAGTGGGTGCCGTGGGTAGGACAGGGTCTGTGCTTGTAGCATTGGGGCAAGACACGGTGGGAGATGCCCTTTGCATGATGTCTGCTGTCTCAGTGGCATCTCCCAGGTAAGAAGCTTGGCTGTGATGCTAGGATGGCATTCCTATGTGGGACATCTGGCTTTTGGCTTGAAATGGAATTATTTATTTTCTGTGAGGAAGTCAGGCTGTTTTTTCTGACAGTCAGCAATTCCTTCCACTTTGATGTAGAAGCACTAAGATTGCTAGCTATGAAATATTTTAAAAAAATAAAAAATATATATCTGTTTTCTGGAGTTTCCATCCTTGAGACTTCCTTTTCTTCTTTACCTCTCCCCAGAAAGCTGTGCCTGGTAACTTAGAGGAGTTCAGTGGCAGGGGCTGTTGTGTGGCCTCTGAGAGGGTTTCATCAGTGTGATTGAGTGCGGAGAAGAGATGCTGGGATGGGGGTGAGCAGGGGGCATCGGGACGGCACCGTGTCTTGTAGCCAGGGGAGCCCGTGTGCCGGGCAGCACTGGCTGAGGCCATGGTGCCATATGTGAACCCTTCCGTCTCCTTTGCTTTTTCCAAGTTGGACTGAGAAACACGGCCGGCAGAGCTCGTCTCCCTTCCTGTGGATTTCTGTGAGATTATGTTCTCAACAGACTTCTCATCTAGCGTGTTTCTTCTCCCCTTCCCGGGAAGTCATAGCACTTCAGGGCCAGGAGGAGGGATGGAGGGGGCGTCTGTTGCCTGTGGTCCAGGTGCTGGGACCTCGGGGGGGTGGGAGACCGTCCCCCACTACGGCTGGACCGGGAGGGACCCCAGGGGCACTGCAGAGGCTGCTCCTGGCACAGCACGTGTGTTCCCCACACATTCGCCATACGTTTTAGGAATTATTCCCAAGACCCACATCTGAGGAGACTCAGAATTTGTACTTGGGATTTGGATTTTTCACAGAGACAGTGGAACGTACGTTAGTTGTTCGTTTGAGGAACTTTGAAGTTCAAGTGCTTTTTCTAAACTCTCCAGTTTTTGGCCAATTTGGTTATTTTTGCTTTCAGATTTCTCCAAATTCAGGTCATCTGCCCTTCTGCACATAAAGCCTGATCAAAGAGTGTGACCTTTGGGAGAGCAGACCTTATATATACATCCACATTTATAAGGAGAGAAGGAAAGATCGCAATTTGAAGCAGGCTTGGGGGGAAACAGAGATTTGTACTCGATTTTCTCTGCTACTGTGGCCTAATTTCCCAAATGCAGAAGGAAGGCTTCCTTTCTTCCAGCCACCACTGATCGCTTCCAGCTCCGGCTGAGGAGGTGGAGCGCGAATTCTGGGCCTCAGAAAACGCAAAAAAAAAAAATTCACATAAACATTGTTGAGCTGAGGATAGTAAGACTATTTCTGCTGATAAAGGATCATAGTAGAGAGGTGTGCGTGCTGCACTGAGTCACCAAGTTAAATATATCCCTTCGTCACAAGTTAGTGGTAAAATGCAAATGAAGCCCGTATTTCTCAAAGCTGTTCTCGTGGGAGGGCTGGGAACGTTCAGCAGCTGGAGCCGCCGGTGTCTGGGAGGGCTGGGCTTCTGATCAAATACCTTCCTCTCAAGCACCGTCCCACCACATGTGTTCATCTCAATGCCAACCCTAAATGAAAAGCAGGGGGACAGGGGGTGATGGTCCCAGCAGCTGTGTCTCAGCCGGTCTGCACACCCCTTTTCACTCTCCCAGCAGCAGCGCTTTGTTTTCACCCAGAATCAACTGGATCCAGCTGCTCCTCGTTCCCAAACCAGCCTGCAGGTGCTGAGTGAGGGCACCAGTCTAAAAGGCCCAGCAGGGACTGGGGGGACTGGAAGGGCAGAGGTGGCTGCGGTTCATGGGAGCATCGGGCGCAGGACTCAACCAGCTCAGCCCAGAGCAGTTCTCCCAGTTTAATTTCCCGAGGACCAGTGATGGATTTCGTGTGCTCCTGCCACCTCAATGCAGTTCCTTACTGCATTAAAAGAATACATTTGGGCCTTGTTCTGGAAATATGGGGTTGTTTTGCATTACTAGCTGTGATGTGGTGCTGTTTGGGTTTTTTTTTTCCCCAAATATGTAAGAAATCAACAAGGAGTCAAGTGGCATCACTAGTCTGTTGGCTGAAGCCTTTCTTCAGGAGTGGTACCTCAGTTTAGTCTGTGTTTTGCTGGTAGGCCCATGTTCAGCTTCCCTGTTTCCCTTGTTCTTTGAGTTCTCTATGTTCTTCCCATGGAGGGAAACCACGGGACGGGTGGTGGGCAAAGTGATATTCAGTGTTGGTGTAAAATGCTGTGGCTTTCCTGGGGTGAGCTGGTGCTGCAGCTTTGGGAGCCCGGTTCCTCAGGCAGTGCAGGTGGGAGCAAGCAGGAGTTAGTCCGGGAGGGTTCAGGTGAGATGTGGGGGGAGCCCGGTTGCGGGTAAGTCACCGTTCATCAGCTAAGGAGGATCCACTGGAAAGCTTCAGCATGGAGAACACCTTGTCAGTACCTGCAGGAGCTAGGATCAGTTCCTCGCTGGCGTTGGGCGCTATCACCACCAGGCTGTGAGGAGAGGACAATAGTTGCCTCTGAGCTATTCGCCACCCTCTGGTTGCCCGAGCCCGTGGACATACGCTCTCCCCACAGTGCCGGGACCACGTTTCCACCGAGGGGTCCCTGACTGGGTGAGCTGAGGCAGAACAATCGCTGGCGCCCGTCCCCTCGCGAAGCAGCTGTGAGGAGGCCATATGGCGCGGTGCGAGCCAGCGAGCGCAGGGTCGGTGCTGCTCCGAGCCGCTCAACTCTCTCCCCTCCCTCTCTTTTCAGGTGGCCATCATTGCAGGAAATTTTGAATTGGCTGAAATCATCAAAACCCACAAAGAGTCCGATGTTGGTGAGTTGGATCTTTCTTCTTCCCCCTTCTCTCCCTTCTCAGTCCTGCTGCGGAGCGCGGGGCTGTTGGCCTGGGGCTGTTATGGGGGGGTTTCCCGGTGCTGCCTGCGGTGGTGGGTGGAAGCTGCGGCTCGTTTTGGGTGTGGGGGGTGGCAGGAGAGCTCTGCTTCCTCCTGGGGCCACCAGAGTCCAGTTTGTTCAGTCCAGTCTTTGCTGGTGACTGCTGAGGTTGCCAAGCTGAAGAATTAGCCGCGCCATTGGTCTGGAGAGCTCTGAAAAGCTTCTGTAAAATTCCTTACCTTTTGCATCCCTGTTTGCGTCCTTGGGGCCATTTCGTGTGGGAGATCCTCTCCTGCTGAGCTGTCAGCTGGGTGCTGCGGGAGGAGACACCCTCTGTCTTAGTGACAATGGTCACGGAGCTGCCCCACGCTGAAGCTCCTGTAGGTACAAGGGAAGCAGCAGCCTCTCTGCTTGGACTTGCTTCTGACGGAGGAGTTTTTTGGATTTTCTCTTCAGCCTTTTTCCTTGTGGCATTTCTTCTGTGGGGTAGGTATGACCATGTGATATATTATATGCTGTGCCAAACTGAGCTTTAGGTCAGATATAAAATCAGCACTTACTGAGTTTTCTTGAATTATTCTGAGAAGTTTGATGGTCCGGAGCTCTCTAGAGCAATGGAGGAGCCAGTGCAAAGAGTGAGTTCACTGTGTGTGTGTGTGCCTGCACAGAAGGTGCAGAGTCATTGGGTCAGCAGCTGAAAAAAGACCTGTGGAGTCTGAAACAGGCAGCAAGTGTTGGGCTTGCTTCTTGGACGGGGCTGTGAATCTGGAAACCTGGGCCCTGAGGCACCCTTTGTCGCTTCTTTTCTCAGGCAGCTATTGCTGAGAGCTACAAACAGTTCTGAGGATGTGTGGGAAGACCTAAGAGTCAGAAAGGACATGGGGAAAAGCCTGAAAATTCCTTATAATTATGTCAGTAAACAGTGTGTGCAAGAAAGTCACCCTGTTAATTCAAAAGGGTAGTGACTGTCTGTGCTGAGAGAGGAGTTTTGGACTTCGTGACCTCCAATGGTCCCTTCCAGCCTAAATTCTTCTGTGGTGAAGCTGAATCTGTGGTTGACTGGCTCAATTATTTTTATTGGAAAAGTGTAAGAAAAAAGGGCATGAAAACATGTCAGGTAGGATGAATTCTTCATGTTTTTGATAAGGCTGTGTATATAAAATAGGTCAGGTAACAGTTGCAAACTAATCACAGGCAAACCAGCAGGTCCAGATGGCTTCCACCTGGGGTCACGGGAGGTGGCAGTGAACTTCCCCAGCAAGGAGAAATTGTCTTTGGAAGTTCATTAAGAGCTGAGAGGTGCGAGTGTCTGACCAGAGGAGAGCAGACTGGTGTTACTGGGGAGGAGGAAGGGGCAGTGCTTGATCTTTTCTGCAATAGCTCTGTCAGAGCAGCTGAAGAAATCATGAAACCCAGAATCTGGTGGGAAGGGCAGCCTGGTCAGTGATGGCTCCTGGAGAGATCGTCCTCTCAAGTTCCCAATGTTAGGCTGCACTTGTCTGACTGTGAGACAAGAATTGGCGGCCCTGCCACCGGAGGTATCCATGGAGGACCTGCTGTGTCAGGGCCGAGGGAGGAAGGATGGTCAGCAGCACCTTTTGCTCTGTTCTGCAGGACAGCCCTTAGCATGCAGCTGAGCTTCCAGCCTCTTCAAGTGTCCATCCATGCTTCTGTCTGGACCTTGAGAGCTCTTCTGAGGTGGAGCTGGCTGTCCCCACTCGCTGTGCTTTGTCCTACAATGTAGAGCAAGCCCGGAGGGTGTGAACTGAGTTGCTTTCAGGTGAAAATAACCCAGAAGCTGTTTCAGAAAAACACCTGAGGTGCTCCATCTGCTGAGAGGTGCCCAGCCAGGGGCAGCACAGTGGGAAGTAAGGTGCCCAGCGTAGGCACCGGGTGGTCGGTGAGAGCTGTGGATGGCCCACTGGACTGCAGGACTTCTTGTGCAGGCTTCGCTGTGGTTCCCAGTGCTAAGGTCTCTGTCTTTTCAGTCAGGGCAGAGACTGAGAGCTGCTTGTTTCATCGCAGCCACCAGCACTGGGGTCCAAGGAGGTCAGAGTGGAACCTCCAAATCTGAGGAGGGAGAACAGGTTCTTACAAGTAGAAAACATTTGCAGAGACTGTGGAATTGGACAGTTCCATCAGACTGTGCATGGAACTATTCCATAATTTCTGGTTTTTAACTTAATCTCATGTTTTAGGGATCTGCAGACAGACAACGCCATGAATGGCAACTGCTGTACTTTATTTTCTTGGTTGGACTGGAGAGGTTGGGTCGTGAGGACTTGCCAAGGCCACTGCAGACCCTCTTGGTATATCCCAGTGCCTGTTGGTCAGTGCAGCCCCTGCTGTTGCCCACATGGGAATGATTTCTGTGGAGTGGAAAGGGCAGCTCTAACCCTCTTCCTCAGCAGCAGGAGGGTCTCCTGGGGTATGGCTGCAGAGCCTTGTCTCCCACCGCCTCAGGCAGGTCTGGAGACCTTCTCAGTTCAGCACATTTACTGGTAATGGCTTGGGGAAGTCTAAGCCACTGACTGCAGCACGCTTGAGTTGGTTTGCAGGGGCTGTATATAAAGGGAGGGCTCCCTTCAGGGGGGGTCCTGAGCTGGGTGTTTTGTTCCCAGCACAGCCCCCAAAGACGGCCCTGGAAAAAGGCTGCGTGTTGAGCAGGAGCACCAGGAGCTGGTCAGTGGGAAACAGGATGGTGTCTGAACCCCAGGGCCTCTCTGGGGTACCACTGCCAGCCTCCTGGCACGACCCCTGGGCGTTCAGGTCTGAAATCCACAGTGACGTTTATCAGTCCAATGTGCAATTCCCTCACAGTCAGATGCACACCACTGTACCTGGTGTCACTAATACATCTGTAATGGTGTTAATTGCACTTCGGATTTGTATCAGTTGGATCCTGTGCTGGGTGCTCCAGAATTTTCATGGTCCATCTTTGTAGGAAGTTGTCTCAGCCTGCAAGTTTTAAAGTATTTGTTTCAGTGACTTAGTAGCTGCTTAGTGACTGCTTTGCCGTCATGATGACACAAATGCCTCTTTCTGCTCCTTTTAGAACATAATTCTGTATCTACGAAACGGCCCAAAAGCTTTCTTTGAAGTTTCCTCCATGCTACAAACCACTTGGTTTTCTTTAATATTTTTAGCTCCCTTTATCGATTTTGTGTGTATTGTAACTCCATATTGATTTCAATTATTTTCCATAATTACAGAATAAATATATTCTGCAGGAGCAATTGATGTCTTCATTTTGTCACTCATCCAAATAGGCATTTAACCGTAGTTGCTTTGTTTTCATAACTGTGGTTTAATAACTTTTCTCTGTTTGCTAATTTTTCAGAAACTCCCAATTTTCATTCATATTTTCTCTCCCTGCCTGAGAGTAGATCTGGAGGAATAATGTAACATTAGTTCAATGCCGAGAAATTATCCTTAAGCGTTACATGTGCGTAAGGCTGGCTGGGGCTGCCTTCCCTTTTCTTACACTGAATATAATCGGGTCATGATTCATGGTCACTAAGCAACCACCAGCTTCAAGTCAAAGGAATTAATTCATTATCAGTCGTAACGAGACCCAAACCAGTTGCCCCGTATGACGTGGAACACCTTTTTGTTGGGGGACGGTGATGTGCAGCTCTGCCTGAGCTCACCAGCCTGAGGCTGCCAGTAACAGCACTTGTTTTCCTCCCGTGTATGGGCAGGGCTGGGGAGTAGCCCACCCCTCAGACACCCCGCCGTGTCCCTGCTTTTGGGATGGGTTGGTCCCTTGACCCACATCTGCTCGAGGCCCCGCAGCCCTGGTGCACCATCAGCTCTGTGCAGGCAGTGCTGCTGGCAGAGCCTTCCCCTCTCCTGCTGCTTTGGGGTGGTTTTTTTCAAGATATTTGGGCATATGAAGACATAGATTGGATGTAGAAAAGGTTGGGAAATGACCTGGTCACCAATCTCCTCGTTAGGTGTCCATCCCAGGTGGAAAGCAGTGTGTATCCAATTGCACATGGCCCCATTCGCTAGTTCCTTCTCAGCGTGAGCTGACACCAGGGCATTGATTTAGAGAGCAGCATATTAGGAAAATTATGTGAGACTTTGGGCATTGAATTGTCAGGCTGAGAAGCCTCAGCTTTATGGTGTCTTATACCTCAAACCAAAGAATGTTACTTCTTATTAATGAGGGTGTTCTGGAGACAACTCGAGATCAGTATCTCTTCAGGTGCCCTCCTTATCTGAAGCCTGTCCCAGGTATGTCCATGTGCTGCCAAGCATCTGTCAGAAACGCTATGTGGGACCTCAGTGTGGGGTTACCCAGAGTGTGAAAAATCTAACATCTTCCCATGCCACCGACTCTTCAAGTTCTCCCCTGTTAAGAGGAGAACAAGTTTGAATTGGAACAAGATCATCTGTAAGGTCCCTTCCAACCCAAACCATTCTATGATTCTATGAAATACACCCCAAAGGATTTAAAAGACAGCATTTTGCTTCATATCACTTGTTGCTAAGATCCAATAACTTGTTTATAATATTCACTGTCTGTAAAACATTTTTTGTCTCATGAGGGAAGTGATGCCATTTCAGATCTTTGACTATCCATGTTGCCCTGGGCTGAACCTCCTCTGGCTTATTGGCTCTTTTGAGATGGGGGATTTCTACAGTGGCATAAGGATATCTGCTTTTCTTTCTGCATTTTCCTAATGGTATTCTGTGTTTGAATAGTGTTTCTAGCCACTACCAAGCTCAGAGAGAACTTTTTCTTGGAGCTGTGATGTAGAATGGCATAGACCCTCTCACGTAGATGTGTATGACAAGCGGAAGTTATGAAATTTCTTCTTCCTTTCTAACGTTTCCCCTGGATCCCTTCTCAGAGGAGCTTTTGGAAAGTGCTAAAGGAGGTAGATGTTGAAAGATTTTGTATGGAAGCCATAAATGAGTTCTTGTACAATGGAAAGCTTTATTTGTTTTTGTCTGATTTTGTCAAATGTTCTGGAATGTGTAAAAACGTGGATGTTCTTGTTGAACTTGTTCTAATTATAAGGATAGTTGGAGATCTGTGAGCTGGCAGTGGTGAGGAGAGAAGATGGAGAACAATAGCGTTGTATGTGCTCTTCTTCCTTGTGTGCCTTCTACAAAGACTTTTTTGCTTGTTATTGTGGAAGCTTAGAATACTAGGCTTTGTGAGGCTTTGGTCTGACCAGCCCAGCAGCTCCTAAGCAAGGGTATGGTTCTCTGCCACAAATGCAGTAGGAGGTGGTAGGACAACAGGAACAGCTCTTGGGTCCTGCTAGAAGCTGGTCTTCAATTACTGAGGGGTAGAGAGGGTTTCATACTCTTCTGGGCACAGCAAATTCAGTGGTCCAGACTAGGGATGTTCCACTGCAGAAGTCATAGGATGGTCATATAAGATAGATATTCTGCAGAAAATCACTCCTGGCTGAGAAGACTGAGTAGTGTTTGGTGGCAGGACTTGTTTGGAAGCAGAGTTGAAATTCTGTCTGGCTGAGTGTGACTCTTGGAGTTTATTTGTATGGTGGGCATGAGAAGAGCAGCTCCTCAGGCTGTGGGTTCCCCTGTCTGAGGAGCAGAGGGGTGGTGGTGCTCAGACACCTGCACCTCACTGTGAGGCTTCTTTCTCCGTGGTGCAATGCTGGCAGTTGTTGGTCTCTCATGTTGACCCATGGCAGGTGAGGGGACCTGGCGGGACGCTGGGAGCCTGTCCCCAGGACACTCCTCCTGTCCCCATCTCTCTGAAGGCTCTTCACCACCCCTTCAGTCGGTCCCCTGGTGACCATAGACCTGTGCATGGGTGACCTCACAGAAGAAATTTATTTTTTCATTGTGAATTTGAAAAATTGCTCAAAAAAATACTGATGGAACAATAAGTTTTTAAGACCAGTGTGTCTGGTATTGTCCTCTTGTGATGAAACCAGTAATGCTTTCACAAGTCTCTGCAAACTTTTGCATAAGAACTCTTTGCCAGTCTACACATCTAACTGTGACTGTCACCTTGGCAAACCATGAATAGCTGCTGTTCCATTATTTTCTTAATATAGATCAGGTTGACCAGCTTCTGAACCATTCCATGGCTTTATTTTGAACACTTGCTGGTTTTAAACATTATTTTTAGAAATGTGGGCTGAATTGAGATGCATTTTTCCATCATAACCTTATGGATGAAGAGAGGATGGCCCCTTTTCAGGGGTTGATGTGTCCCTTGGTTATGTTAGCTCCTCTGCTCATGACCTTGGTCTTGGAGCCTGACCTCAGGTGGTTTGTGTCAGGGCTCATGGGTTTGTTTCAGTTTCACTGCTTCTTAAGGAACTGTCCTGTGTTGTACAACCTCTGTTGGTGTTCCCAGATGCTCCCTCCTGCATCAGGCTGTGATGGAGCATGTTGAGATGATCCTGTCTTAAGAAATTCCCAAGATTTCATTGTGTTCATAGCTGTGAGAACCCTTTCTTGTATGTCATAGAATCACTGAGTGGTTTGGGTTGAAGGGACCTTAAAGCCCCGCCTTGCCCTGGGCAGGGACACCTCCCACCAGACCAGGTTGCTCCAAGCCCCCTCCAACCTGGCCTTGAACCCCTCCAAGGATGGGGCAGCCACAACTTCTGTGGGCAACTTGGGCCAGGCTCTCACTACCTTCGCTGTAAAAAATCTCTTCCCTCTGTCCAATCTCCATCTCCCCGCTTTCACCGATGACGTTTGACCAATGTCATTGCACCAATCATTGCGTCACCTGTACTTCTGTTGCCAGTGATCAATGATTTTTTGCTAAGTCATTGATAAAGACAAAAATATAAATACTGCTGTACCAAGAACTGACTTCCTGGACAATACTGGAAATATTCCCAACCATTGTTCTCCATTAATAGTCATTATTGTGACTGTTAAAATGTGCTTGGTAACTTCTCCGGTGGTAGCCTGTAGTCAGGGTGTCACAGGGGCAACAGTTTCACCCGAGCTGTGGTGTCAGCAGTTATTTTTGTCAGTGAGATTTAAGCTCTTAAAGCCGGCCTGGCTGACATAAATTAAATTCTCAACCCTGTTTATTAATTGGTAAGTGTCCGGGTTCCGTTTTTCCCAGCTTTTCCTAGAAATGATATGAAGTTAAGCTCTGTACCGTTATTGGAACCACCCCCCTGACCCTTTGAGAGCCACCTCCCCATCTCTGGAGCTTTTGAAGGAGTATTATAAATATAGGCCAGCGACTCAGTGAGCTGTATTGAAAATTCTTTTGAACTTTACTGCAGGAGCTTTCAACCTGCTGATTGGGATGTACGTGACTGAGGCAGTGTCGGATACTGCTGTCCGTGGCCTTGCGGGGGAAGTTTTAAAATGCTCCATTTTGGTCTTGTGAGCATTTTTTCCCAGTACATGGGTATGTATGGGAATTATTTTCCAGGACAGACGGGTAATACTAGTTAAATTGTTCTGATTTTCTGTTGTTGTCATTGTTGGCTGAATTGCGTGCCGCCTGTGACAGGTCTGAGCAGCCGTTGGGATTTCCTCTGGGGGGTGGCAATGGGCTGACAGCCCACGCAGGACCCTCCACATGCTGGGTGTCACCAGCGAAACAGGGGAATGAGAAATGCACAAACTCCTGCAGAGGAAAATTCCAGTGTTGAGCTGCATCAGGCTGGTGGGTTTTATCTGAAGAGAGAGACTGAAAATCTCCTCTCAGAGTAGCCCTCACAGGTGAACGGCAGCACATTCCAGAAGCCCTTGTAAGAGAAAATGAGCGAGTTTAATTAACACATGTTTTTAGCAGTTCCAATTTCAGTTTTATAAATGGAGAGCAAAATCTGTTTCCAGCTGTGAAGGGCTGGCAGTGAGCGGGACGGGGCGAGAGACCTGTGTTCAGGTGGAGGAGGGGGGGCTCTGGTGTGTGTCTGGGGGTGACTCTGGGGGTCAGAGTCCGGGGGTGGCTCTGGGGGTCAGAGTCCAGTGGTGCAGCATCAGGTGTGAAGGTTGGTAGCTGAGAGGCAGATGGAGATGGCTGGAGAAATGGTTGGAGGATGATTTTTTTTTTTTTAATTAAAAAAACCTAATGAGGCTGTAATTCCCCTCAGTGGACCACTTCTCAGTGCAGAGGTAAATTACCAGCTCCCTCGCTGGAGCTGAGAGGTTCTGGGCTGCCTCATCTGCCCGTGCTTTTCCTTTGGTTTCCACTCCCGGAGAAGACGTACCTGGAGGGTCTCTGGGAGCAGCCTCTCCCCGTGCGGGAGAGGAGCCGGGGCACAATCTGCCTCCTGCGGCGAGGTGCTGCGCGCCTCCTCGCTCTGCTTTGTAATTTTCCACTATTAAAATGTAAATGTGGCCTCTCGGCTTGGAACTGTGGAGACATTTGCACTCCGTGCGCTTTTGCTCTTTCACATGAATATTTAACATTGAGCCAGCAAATCTAAATAACCTCCCAGCGTTGATTACTCCTTGGCTCATTAGGCTGCGGCGCGGGTTGTGGGAGCGTGGTCCAGGTGATGCCCAGGTGCCCGCGCGGTGTCCTGGGGCCGGGAACTCCTCGGGGAGCCCCGTCCGTGTCCTGCTCCCAGCGCACCGCGGCGGAGAGAGGCGTTTTCCAGGCGAGAGCCCGCGTTTCCCTTCTGGAGGGCAGGGAGCAGCGGCGGGAGCAGGGGATGAACCAGGCTGGCTGGTTGTGCCGCTTGGAGCAGCGCTGTCATGGTAACTGAAGCGATTCATTTTGCTGCGAGAAACCCAGTAAACATACTTTGATTAAACTCTTGAGAAGGTATAGAAAAGAATCTTCAAAGCTGATTGTATGAACTGCACAAAGTTGGGGTTTTTTTGGTTTTTTTTTTCTTTATTGCTCTCGCTTCCCTCCTTTTCCTACCGGGGAGAGTAGATTTGGGGGATGGGGAGAGGAAACCTTGGTCAGAATTGCCTTTGTGGCAGCAGCCTGGAACTGTCCTGTTTCTGGCACTGGTGGCTGGAGTCCAGGCTCAGCTGTTTATTGATATTACCTGTTTTGGGCAGGTTGAGGCACAGGGAGAAGCCGGCCGTGCCTTGGGACTCGTACGGTGGTTTGGAGCATCGTGGCACACCTCTGAGCCTCCTGGCGAGGGGATCCCCTGCAAACCGAGGCAGAGCAGCTCTTCCCCGTGTCAGTTGGTGTTAAGAGTAAACTGCCTGTGCAACTCCTGGGTCCCCATGTCCCCACACCGAGGTCTGGCACATCAGACTCCACATCTGGCCTGGGGAAGCTGTTGGGTAAGACACATCTCGTGTCTTGCAACAGGTCCCCAGCCTGCCCTCTCCAGCCCTCCCTTGCAGCTGCCTTCTCTCCGGCCAGGAGCGTTTCAGTCCATCCTGCTGCGGTGATGGTGGCTGGTGATGGTGGCTGGCAGGGGACAAGGCAGGGTCCCACCTCAGTGACAGGCTGGGGCTCACACAGGGAAGAGCAGCGTGCAGGAAACTCTGCTCAGCGTCCCTCTGAGCAGAAGAAGACTTAAATTCTCTGTAAAGCTGAGGATGACCTAAATTTTGGCTGAGTGAAGCCACGCTGCTGCGCTGGAGGGGGCTGGCCAGAGGAGTCGCAGGAGCCGGAGCCAGTGGGACCAAAGCATCCTCACTGGCACGGCGCAGGAGCTGAGTGCTGGCCGTCCTCCAGGAAAACATGGGCAGTGGGAGGCTCCTCCTGCATTCTTGAGATGTCAGATGGGCCTGGGGTTGTTGCACGTTCTGGAGACCTGGATGTAGCTGCACAAATGTAGTTGGGCTGTTGTGAGCACGTGGCTGGTCTGTGCGTGGTTCCATTTTGGGGAGCCAGGGGCTCTGGAGCACAATGCTCAAAACAAAGAGTTAGGGTTAATTCACAGGATCACAGAAGCTTCATGGTTGGAAGGGACCTTTGAGATCGAGTCCAAACAATTCGGCCCTTCCAGCCCTGTTAAGGAGTTCTCATCTTTCACTCCTCTCCCTCAGAACAGCAGAGGGTTCCCCCAAGACTTTTGCTTTTGAGCACAGTGTGCTCCCACAGGGAGAGGAGCAAACTGCAAACCACATGTTGGGGTTGTTGGTCCCTTGCTGACCTCTCCTCAGAAAGGCCGATGTGAAAAGAGCAATAAGAGGGTGCCTAGAGAGTTGTGGTGCTGAGCTGGGCTCTGCTGTCAGTGCAGGCTGCAGTGGTCCATCGCTGCTGTGTACGTGGTGGCCTCAATTTTCTGTCTGCTGTGGCCCCTGATGTGTCCCTGGTGCCTTTGCTGTCCTCCTGACCGCATCAAATGCTGGTCTCCTGCTGGACTTTCTCGTGCAAACAAGTGCACCCACAGCACTTTCAACATCAAAGCACTTCCACCGGTTCCTCTTCTGCTTCAGGATCTGGTTTATGGACTTGCCCCAGCCACCCCCCTGCAATGTGGGTAACTTTCCTGTCCTTTTTGCCATCTGGCTGTGGCACACACAGTCTTCTCTGCTAAATTTCTGCCACACACGACAGATTTCTCTCCCTTCCCGTCTCCACCTCATTGTGTATCGCGGCCAAGAACACGGTTGTATCTCTCTTGTATATCTAATTTCTGTCCAGAAAGACCCAGGCTTGTGCTGTATCTGCAGAGCCTCCAGATTGGCCAGACACAAGCCTGTGCTTAGATGAGGGCTTTGGAAAAGCTCTGGAGCATCAGGGGAGAGAGGTCCTGCGTTGCTCACATGAGCAGTAGCTGATTTCCTGATTGCCCTCCTCCTGTGAAGCTGCCTGCGCGTGTGCTCCTCAGCGTTCTTGGTGAAAGCCAGGCTTTCCTGGAACGTACTCTCATTTCTAGCTCTCTGACCTCTGTGCAGAAACACCTCATCTCAGCCCAGCTGCCTTCCTGGCCTGAAGCAGCCCTGGAAGGGGCCCGAGGCAGCGCAGGCGCCAGAAGCCAAGCAGCAAAGTCGGGGCAGGAGAGGTTTCCATCACCTGCACCTCTGCTCTGAGGCTCCCGAGGGCTCTGCTGGTCCCCCCGAGCTCTCCCCTGTGTGCCAGGGCAGACACCCCAGGTCCTGCTTTGGTCAGGGGCCATCGGAGCGTGCCTGGGCACCCCAGAGCCTCGGGAACAGTCTAAACGTAACGCAGCTGAAAGTCTGTGCTCCTGGGACGGTGCTGGAAAGCGAGCTTTGTCTCTCATTTCTGGGAGTCGTGTGACTCCCTTGTCTGTAAATCCCACTGTAGCAAATGAAATAGTGCCTGAACCCCCCTCCCTGGGGTTACTGTGCACTGGGGCCAAATCCAATTGCACCGATAGCGCAGGGACCTCCTGTCTTTCAAGAGAGGGCCTTTGCAGCTACAATGCTGTCCTCTTAATATGCTTCTGGAATTAAATACTCGGGAAACTTTGGTTTTACAACCTTTTATGTGACCTGGACACCTCCTTTACTCCTGTAAATGCTGTGTTATGTTGTGCTTTGAGGGGTCTTGTACTTGCTGTTATGATAAATGGATTAGTGAGCAGCAGAGTGGTCCTGGGCTGCTTTCTCCAGCCCCTCTGCTCTTCCTTCTGATGTGAACCTGAGACAGAGGTTGTCTTTTTCTTTGTTTTTAACCTGTATGCTATAATTCTGCTGTTGGGAGGGAGCACTTTGAATGTATGAGGTGGTGACTGCTCTTGTGTAGAGTGTGGAAACGGGTGACCAGATGATTTATTTGACAGGCTGAATTAAAGCACTTGCCCTGACCTGTGTCAAGGATTATAAAGTACCTTCCCTTTTACCAGTGAGTCCTTGAACAACCTGTTTTGTGTTTCATTGCCCAGTAATTGGCGCTTGCTGGGGATGTCTTGCCACAGACCGTGCTCATCTTCCCCCCGTGAACCTGACCCCGACCCTTCGGCACCTCCCTGGTGAGGAGCCCGTGCCGGTGGCAGCGGGGAGAGCGGGGCTGGGACGGGCTGACTGCTCTCCAGCTCTGCTCAGACAGCCAGCACAGAGATCTAGCACAGACCATCAGAACCTCCTGCCTGGCCTGTTTCTTTCTGCCCTTGCAAGATGGATACCTCCTTTTTTTTTTTTTTTTTTTTTTTTTTTTTTTTGTGGAAAATGTTCAATAAATAACAAGTTATTAGTCAAAACTATAAATAAAAAGAGAGTCAGGAAGGCTGCTTTTTGCAGGATGGTGGTGAATAAGATTGTCCCAGACCTCTGCTGTGTGTCTGACACTTTTTTTTTTTTTTTTTTTTTTTTTTTTTTTTGCTTTTTTACATTTCTTTTGCCAACTTGGTGAAAGCAGCTCACCAGTAGGATTATTTCAGAGTAAGCTTGCCTATCGTCAGCTCAACATACAGTTGGGATTTTTTTTCCTAAGCAATTAATATGAAGAAACTAATATTTAATTTATAAAACACATCATTTTCATCATTGCACTCTTGTTCTTCTATTTCTTTTGTTCTCATTTTAGTGTCAAGACCAATGATGCTGGTCCCAGCCACGCACGGAAGCGGGATGAGCTGGGCCAGTACCTCTGCACGGGTCTGGCTGTGGTTCTGGTGCATGGAGTGGCCCTTTTTCACCTCCTTGTAGTCCTGGACGTGTACAGGGGGAGCGCAGCATGGATGGGTGGCAGTGGTCACCTCCAAAGGGCTGGCTGCTGCTCCTGCCTGCTTCTGGGACAGGGGTGGAATGGTCCAGGCAGATTTTTCTAGATCTTCAATTTTTTTCTTGCTGAATATTTCCCGTTTACCAAAATTCTTGTACGGTGGGGATCCAAACCTGGCATTTCTGTAGCTGTGACATTGCCTCCTAGTGGAGCACCACTGAGACCACCTCTCGGGGTGTCACTGCTCCACAGCTCAGACCTAGCAAGCCCAGATTGACTGTTCTGGTGGAACAGCACTGAGTTCTTCTTCAGGTGATGCTGTCAGCTCATGGCCTTTCTCAAGTGCCAATCCTGTCATCTCTTGGTGTCACCTTTGGTGTTGGTCCCTGGAAGCACACCATGGATATACTCATTTGATCAGCATGTGCCTTGGCCTTTGGTTTGGAAAGGTGTCCAGGCCACTGACTGATGTGTGTTCAGCACTTTCACTAAAAGTAATTCTGCACTTTTTTCCCAAGAACTGTGCTTAGAGTTACTGACTTGGCTCGGTTTGAGATTAGCAGGAAACTTCCTTGTGTTTCCAGTAACTATTTCCAATTTCTAATAATTTCTAAATCTGCCAGTTACCTTGACATGCATCCATTTAACATTTGCTTCTCTGATTTTTTTTAAGTGGTTTTCTATGAGAAGTGATGTAGTACGAAATCAAATGTCTCCTGGAGATCTCTCATATGTCTGGATGACACATGGACTCGGTCAGCGGTCCTCATCAGCCAAACCTGCTCAGCATTGCCCGTGAAGGGGCTGTAGTTGGCTGTGGTGGTGGCTTCCCCTCCACGGTGTTGTGGGGGTAGGATGGGCTGTACGTGAGCGTCCTGGGTACCACAATCCTGCACTGAATCCAGCAAGTTTTACCCCAGGGACAGCATCACAGCCATGGCCCAGGCTCTGCTTCTCTCTGTCTGACATTCCTCCTCTCCTGTGGCCTCCAGATGACCATTTTGAGGGTGTTGTCCTGTGGGGGTGTCCTGGATGTCGGGGGCTGGCGGCATCGAGGCTGTGGGCAGGAGGTTGGGGAGCTGCTGCGGGGAGCGTGGACGCTGCCGGCAGAAATTCCCCCACCGTGTGGTTAAAACTCATCAGAGAGCAAATGAATTGCGTTGCCATGACAGCGGGAAGATTTACAGCAGCCTGAAATTCTTGTACTTTGGACCTAAAATATTCCTCAGAAAAATATTCCAAGTGTGGCTGCGCAGCACAGCTGGGAAGTACCTTCAGGGTGTTTGGTCAGGGGTGACATGGATCCGAGGCCTTGCTCGGCATTGGGCAGGGTCCTGCCCAGTCCCCTGCTTGCTCCAATACCCTGCAGCCCCTTGGCGGTGGCCATCGAAGCCTGCTCAGGACTCACACACCTCTGTGCATGTGTCCAGTGGAGGGGTGACCTTGAAAGGGTGAAGGTGGGGGAGTCTCCAATGCAGATGGGTGGGAGGTCTCCTGTCAGCAGGATCTCACCACGTCTCAGCGCATCCTTGAGCAGCAGGGCAGGAGACCGATGCGGGCTTTGCCCGTCCCCTTGCTCTTGCCACTATGTGTGCACCGGAAATGGGCTGGATCACAGAATCACAGAATGCTATGGGGTTGGCAGGGACCTCTGGAGAGCACCCAGGCCAACCCCCGGCCAGAGCAGGGGCACCCACAGCAGCTCCCACAGCAACGTCTCCAGGGGGGTTGCAATGTCTCCAGAGAAGGAGACTCCACCACCTCTCTGGGCAGCCTCTGCCAGGCCTCTGCCACCCTCACACCAAACAACAGCCTCCTCAGGGTGTTCCCATGGAGCTTCCCCTGCTCCAGTTGGTGCCCGTTCCCTCTTGGCCTGGCCCTGGGCACCACTGGGAAAAGCCTGGCCCCATCCTCCTGACACCCCCCCTGGAAGGATTGCCAGGCCTTGAGCAGATCCCCCCTCCCTCTGCTCTTTTCCACACTAAACACACCCAAGGCCCTCAGCCTTTCCTCAGCACAGAGATGTTCTAGTCCCCTCACCATCTTGGTAGCCCATATTGTCACCCCTGGATTCCCTGCTGGACGGTGCCACAAGTCAGACAAACTTTAAGCATGTTAAGCTTCAGGATGGAGATGGATTCATTCAAAAAAACGTAGGGAGCTCTGTCTTTCCTGAGGAGTGGTCTGCAGCGCTGTGGCTCCACAGCAGAGCCCTCTTCCCCCGCGGCCACATTGGGTTCCCCAGTTCTATTCCCTCTCCCTCCCCAGAGCTGCAGTAGAGGCAGGAGGTTGCTGCTTTGGGTGGCTCCGTGAGGTCCGTTTGTTCTGGGTGCTCCCGAGGGTTCGGTGGACGGTCAGGGCGGGAAGGGAGTTGCTGGTATTTTATTCTGTGCATCATCTTTTCTAGGCTTGCGCTTGGCTATGCCTGAGCCTCTAGAGTTAGGCCTTCCCTGCCTCTGAAACAGAGGAGTGGTGGCCAAGGTCACTGCCATTGTCAATGTGTAACCATCTCCGAGCTGGGGTGGCAGCTGGAGATGGGTTGGCAGGTCCTGCTGGTGGCCCTGCATACCTCCCCGTGTGCCCTTGCTGGTGCTGCCTCCCTCTCGGGCAGTGTTCCTTGAAGCTTCCCAAGATGCCATCTCCAGGTCCACCCCACACTGTGTGCTCCCAGGGCAGTTTCCCCCGTGGTGGTGCAGGGAGAGGAGCTGGAAGCTGATGGAGCTGCCTCCTCCTCTGCTCTGCTTATTCCTATCCCCCCGGCCCAGCTCCATGTCCTTTGCCAGCCGCCCTGGCTTGGCCGCCATCTTCCCGCTCGAGCATGGCTGCCATCCTGGCATCTAACACTGTCTCCCTGGCTCTTTTTGCAGTGCCTTTCCGAGAAACGCCGAGCTACACGAAGCGGAGACGGATCCTGGGGGCCGGCGGGCTCTCCTCCCCGCGCCTGCTGCAGCGCTCGGCCAGCGACAACAACCTGAAGGCGGAGAGCCGGGCGTCCTACTCGCCGGTGCCCTCGCTGCGCAGCCTGCCCCCCCAGCTGCTGGTGCAGATGCAGGAGGCGGCGGCGGGGGCCGGGGACGGCAGCCTGGCCAGCTCCGGCAGCGCCCGCAGTGCCCACAGCCGCTCCCCGTCCCTCCAGCGGGTGCAGGAGGAGAAGGAGGCTGACCTGCCCACGCTTCGGAGGAGCAGCCGCGGCAAGGCCAGGTAAGGGCATTGGGGAGGCATGTCGAGGTGGCCCTATGCCATGGCACCCACCAGGGACCCTGTCACTGCACGGGGCCGGGCACCTGTGGGACCCCGGCTGGGGAGTGGGACAGCTGGTGGAGCCTGATGTGGCCCCGTGTCTCCCTGCCCGGGCCCGGAGTGAGTGCCGAGGGGTTTTCTCCTCAATCTTCTCCCCCTCGGTCTAATCTTGCGTCTCAGAAAAATGGTAAGTGCATCAATGCCGCGTTGCGCTTGGCGTTGCTATGACAATGAATGCATCTTGAAAACTAATACTTGGAGGTGGCACGTTGCAGATAAGCCAACACCTAACGTGTCCCGACCCCGCTGCGGTTGTGGCGGTTGCTGGAACGCTGCCCCCGCAAGTGGTGGGGCTCTGCCCCGGGGCCGGGAGCGGCTGATGGACACCCTCACCTGACCCGCCGAGCAACACGAGGAGTTCTTCCTTGTTGTTGGGTAGCTTTGATGGCCTGTAGGTATGGGAATGAGGTGAACCTCCGGTTGTCCCACTGCTCCCACCACTTGCTGGCCACGTGCAGAGCCAACGTCTGCTCTGATGCCTCTCACCACTGCTGGTGCTTGCCTTCGTCACCCCTGGGCACCCCTGCTGGTCCGAGAGGATGTGGCTGGTCCCTCGGAGAGTAGAGGTGGTACTGCAGAGTCTTTGTGGCCAAGGGTCCCTTTGGTGGCCACCAGGGCCAGGCTTTGCTTTTGGAGGCCCTCTGTTAGTGGAGAGGTGAGAGCGACCATAGCCATGGCTGATGTGAAGCTGCGTCTGCTCAGAAGGGGCTGGGGGGAAAGTCGGGTCCATGAGGCCAGAGCAGGAGTCTGAGGAGCAGGCACCAGGTCTGGGCTGTAGCTGCGTTCATGAATGATTGAGAAATGGATCTGAGCATTGAGGAACCACTCTGCAGAGGGCGGCTGTTTACATTGACTCCGTAGCAGAAACAGCCCTGGGGCCCTTTGAGGCAATCTAAAGAATTTGGAGAAAAAGAAACATGTCAGCAAATAAAAAATAATGAAAATAAGTGTAAAATAGCTAATAGAGAGGAAAAAAATTGCATCACTCAGGTTCTTCATTAACAGTTGAACTCAGAATAAGTTGCAGAGTGTTTTCTCAGCCCAATGGAGGCCTCTGCTCGATGTGCAACTTTGGTACAAAATGCCGTGATATTGGGTGACCTCGCAGTGTGCTGGATGGCAGTATGGAAGACAGTCCAATGCCCTGGTGGCCATCAATGATGGCACCTTAGGGTGCCGTACCTGGCTGGGCACTGCCTGTCGGCTAGAAGGGTGTGAGTTAAAGGGTTTGGGAGGTGCAGTGACAATGATCAGGAACGAGAAAAGAAATACCTCTGCTTTGAAGAGAGATTTAGAAGAGCAGGATTGTTACCTTAGAAACAAGATGAATAGGAGGAAATAAGTTAAAAATATTGAAAATAGTGACTGGCTTATCAGAGGGAAATGGGGAACCTCTGCCTGTTCATGGCAGAGGGAGAAAAATAGGTGCGTGCAATGACATTAATGGCAGGCGTGCTCAAAAATGGGATGAAACACTGGGTTTTGCCCACCCTGCAGACAGCTCGGGGACTCACTGCCTTGGGACTGCTGAAGGCAGAAGCACAGCGGGATTATAAAAGCTTTAGGGGGTTGGTGTGGGCTTTTATAATCAATAAGCTTTAGGGAGTATTCTCAAAGCTACCTGGAGCAGCTGATGGCAGGGCAGGAGGAGGCAGCCGGGGCAGTTCCCAGCGAGAGGAGAGCAGGAGCACGGCTGGGCATAGGGGTGCTGGGGGGGTTAGGGTCTGCCAAGGGCAGCAGCACAAGGGGGCTCCCAAAAGCGGGTCTATCCTGCTGCTGGAGGAGCTGGTGTCCAGCAGCTGGTGTGCTGTGGCCCTGGCTCCGAGCTAGGTAGCTGCTGGCCTGTTGGCCAGCCCTGGATCAGCCTGTGTGCTCCCTGCTGAGTGCGGGAGGGTTGGGATGCTGGGGCAGGGGGTGGGATGCTGCACCAGCAGTTGGGATGCTGGTGCAGGGGTGGGATGCTGACTGGGAGTTGGAATGCTGGGGCAGGCTCCAGGCTCCTCTGGATGCCCAGACCTCCAAAATACCCACTGAGCCTTTGTGCGTGCGAGCCCAGCCGGCTCCGTGCTGAAGCTGGGGGGAAGGCTCTTCGCTGTGCCATCGTGTACCCAGGCAGGGCAGAGGAAGGCAGCTGCCTCCTCCTCCTGCTGCCAAGTGCTGCTAGAGCGAGTCTCTGCCCCATTTTCTTCTGTCTCCTGCCTCTGCAAACTTCTAAAGCGGTGCTGGAGATGACTTAGTTATTCCTAGCCAGATGCATTTATTACATGCATATAAAAGTGCATTTTGCTCCATTATTTTCAGATACTTGTCTATTTTTTCAGGGACAGAACGATTATGGAAGTCATTCCACTGGGTTTGGGGCAAGTGACAGTGACACGCATGCAGCCAGGGTGTTCAATGGCTGGTCATGCTGGCAATTTCAGAGCTGTGGGGGCCGTAGGGAGGTGGTCTTGGTGATGTGAGAAGAACAGCGGTGATAAGTCAGAGGGGAGGGAAAGCAAAGGCTGTTGATCAGGCAGTGGGGTTTGAGCCCGATGGCTGTTGTCCCATGTCCCCTCGTGTCATTTGTGGGGTGGGCAGGGATGGGTGGCCCCGGGCTGTGAGCAGGGCAGCACGAAGGGGATGTTCAGGTGTAGGGCTGTCTGTCACCATCATGGCGCATGGTGCCGGTTGGACGCAGCTCTACAAGTCCCATGGGCTGATACTCTTTGAAATTACAGAGACGTAGCACACACTGGTGCTGTTCAGCATGAGGCCGTGTGCTAACAAGTGCTGAGAGCAGCTAATTAATAGTGGTATTTTGTTTGACCCAGTATTTCTTTCACTGATTGTTTGGCCTTATTGCTCTCCCGGCCGGTTCCCGGTGTGTTTGTGTTGGTTTGACAGAGCTTTTATTCACTCCGGGGCTGGGGAGAGTGGCGCAGTGATCCTTATCTTGTCTCAGTACTCGGTTCCCGGGGATGTTTTATTTTCAAACAAGAAAGCCTTTGCTTTGTGGGAAGTGACAAGGCATCCATAAACACGCGGAGCCCTCTCACATCTTCCTTGAAGAGCCTTGCAGGAAAAATGGTTCTGGGTCAGCGTTTTATTGAAGTAAATATCAAGAAAATTTAGTGTCTGTAATGTTGCCCCAAAATTCTTTATTCCGAGGGCGAAAACTCCCAGCAAAATTCTGATTGTTTTGTAAATATATTCAGGGTGGCAAAGAGAATTTAAATGAAAACTAGTTGAGGATTAGCATTTCAGCAGCAGCAGCTCCTGTGCCTGTGGGCTGGGCAGTGGTGCCCTCAGCGCTGGCGCTCAGCCCTGCCAACAGCAGGAGCAGCGATTTCTCCATGTCGCTCTCACGACTTTGGCCAGGCCAATAGTCCTGGTGGCTGAGTCCTCCCATGGTCGTGGCTTCCCGACCTCCGTGGAGGCTGAGCAGAGGCTCCAGCTGGCAGAGACTGAGTGTGGGAGCACAGGTCTGGCCCTGGAGCAGGGGTGGTGGGGACGAGCCCGGGGTGGACCATCCCCATGGTGAGGGATGGACCGTGGCCAGGAGTCTCTGGAGTGGGACAGGCAGGGCTGCCAGGAGCCTGGAGTGAAGGAGCTGGGAGATGCTGGAGGTTAATCCAGCACAGGATCGGGTGAGCCTCGCACGGGGTTTCCCCAGATGCCTTTTGGTGGCATTTGTGCTAATAACCCGCCCCGGGGGAGGCTGTTGCAGATGGAGTTGGCTCTGAACCCCCAGTTGTGTTGTGGCTCATGGGGGTCCAGTGAGGAGCAGTGGGAAGGGTCTAACCCACAGAACACCAACTGCTTGTCCTGACTGTTCTGGGGAAACCCCAGTGCTGGATGTGCCCCGGTGTTTTCCTCACTCCTGCCTCCCTCTCTCCTCACGGCTGGGAAGCTTTCTAAGGTTTGGTGTGAGTATTTCCTCCTCTGGTGTGTTACACCACGCTGACTCTGCATGGGTACGCTGAGGAGCCTGCTCGCTTCCCCCGGCAGCGCTGCAGACAGCTTGCAGTGTTTTCCTCGGGGCTGGCTGTTATCCCCCATTGTCCACCCTTCCCAAAGCTCCCTTTTCTCCCAGCTCCTGCCGGGCTCCTCTCCCGGCTCCCGCCGCCCCCCTCCCTGCCGGCAGCCGGTGCCGGAGCAGGCAGCAGCAGCAGAGGAGTGCGGCAGCAGGTTACCTTGCCTGTTTTTCAGGCTGTGGTTTTGATAGCTCATCACACGGCGTTTTATGGGGTGGTGTGATGTCTGACTCACATTCCACGTGTGATAGCCTCCACGGTTTTTCCCCCTCAAAGCCCACTGCCTATCCAGCCTTTCCCCATCTGAATCCCTGTGCAGCTGATCATTCCTGCCTAGATTTAGTACCTTCAGTTTACCGGGATCCATCTAAACCCCAATCCTGTTCTTTGGAGTATTTTGCAGCCCCTTTGTACTGCTGGTAGATTTGGTGAGGATCTTCTCCAGCCCATCATTGGTTTTGCTAAAGGAGACGCTGACCCCGGTCAGCCTGTTGTTGGGGGGTTGGGGGGTCTCGGGGCAGGCGTGGGGAGCCCGGTGAGGCCGGGGTGTGCGGCCGCTGCTCAGAGCTGGCTCCTCTCACCATCTGCCCTTGACAAATCCCTTCTGACTGTTCCCACACTGCTTCCCTCTAGGCTAGTACAAACACTTCGGGTTGGTATTTGCTCCAATGTTCTTTTTCCAAGAAGTGAAGTGATGGTATTTCTTTAGTTTGTCTTTTTCCCATCCTGTTTGGCCATTTGCTATTTTCCACTCTTTTGGCCACACTTCTCTAACATAAACCTTCATAGATGACCTTAGGTGTTCTTAGATTGCTTCAATTTGTTCATAAACTTCCCAACACCTGTATATCAGGCAGATCTAAATATTCTTAATTAATTCCTGCTTCTGGTTTCCAGGTAGGATCTTAGTTCCCTGCCTCTGAGATCTCACGCTTGATCTCTGATTTAAAGACGAACAGGTATTAAGCACGCTGGTCTTTCTCGTTTCCTCTGTTGAAAGCTTTCCCTCTCTGCAGGTAGCCAAAGGAGCACCACAATTGCCAGCAGTCCCTGGGATCTTTTCTTGCTGCCATTGTATTTACAACATGAATATCTGCTTCTCACCACGGTGGCATCTCCTCTTGTGCTTCTGCTGTCCAGGTGTTTGCTTCTCTTGGGTTGTGCTTTCCCCTTACATCTGTCCACAGCAATCATTCCAGTTGATGTAGTGTATTTGAAGTCAATGATTGTCTTGTGAGGTAGCTGTTTTCTCACCTCGCTGCTTATGCATCCTCTGTGTTGGGACGGGTGTGAAGTCTGTTTTCCTTCGCCTTCCCCATCATGGGATCATGTAATGGTTAGGGACCTCCGAAGGCCATCTGTCCCACCCTGGGCTGACCTCTCACAAAACCTTGCTCCCAGTATCCAACAGCGTATACAACTTGGCCTCAAAATGCCTTGCTGGTATTTTGCTGGTCTTTCTTGCTTTCTTCCTAAGAAGTGCTGAACACTCACCACTTCATTGTTGTTCCTGCCAACATTACCTCAGCCTTCACATTTTCAGCCACTTGGAATCAAAGCTCTAGAAGAGCTTCTGTGGCTGTTTTCTGCACCCTCTCTATAAAAATAGATGTCATTAATGTATTCCAAGAGCTCGCTGGGCAGTCAGTGTCCTCATGCTTCCCCAGTAGATCTCTGGATAAATGCAGTCTCCTGTCACCCCTCAGTGCCACACGCCGCCCTCGGAGGGGTGTAGGTGGGACCCTGTCCTGGCTCAGAGTGGACATTGCCAAGCCCCGGTGTCTTGTCTGATGCCCCTGGCATGTGCCTGAAGGGCAGGATGTGTGCTGAGGAAACCAGGGATCATCCTGCTGGCTCTCTAAAATCCCTCCTCCTTTGGTCCTGCCCGTGAGCATCTCGGCACTCAAGGATGGGAACTGCTGATGCGCAGCTGCCTGCTGGAGTCCTCTTCAGATGGAGCCTCTCCATAAAAGCTGCGCTGAGCCCAGTGCTCCGCAGCGGTGAGTAAATGCAGAGCATCCTTTTCTAGCACCTCCCCTGAAGATTCTTGGCACTTTGCCACCTTGAACAAACATCCTTCTTCTGAAATTGCTAAAACTGCAGTTATTGCATCAACCAGAACCTGGGCACTTTATTTCTAATATTCTTGACCTCTCCTCGGGGGGTTTAATAAAATAAATGCCTTGTCCCAATCTCTTTTTTTTGTATTATTACTTTTAACAATATGAACTGATTCACTATTCCCAAGCCCTTTTTTCCTCAGCAATGAGAATGAGATCCTGGCCCTAAGTACGAAGCCGAAGCCGCTGGTTCATTTATTTATTTATTTATTAAAAGCCTGAGACGATTTGTTTTCCCTTCCTGCCTTTGTGAAAGGGTTAGATCCATTTGATTTGTTCTACCTGCATCAGGGATTTGAGAAGAAATTACCACAATTTGTTTCATTCTCTCCTCTGTGCCTCTCGGCTCTCCGCGTGGCGCTGGCTGGTGATTTGAGTCCCCTCCGCGTCTCGGCTGCAGCCTCAGAGCCCCCGCAGCAGCTTCTCAGAAATGCACCCCTGGGGTGGTGCAAGGGCCACCCACTTCTCTGGGTGCTCCTGGGGCCACCGGGCTGCTTTGGGTCCTTCTGTGCTGCCTGTGGCTGAGCTGAGCAGCACCACGAGGCCAGCCCCATGCCCCAAACAGGGCTGTGATCTTTCACTGTAGGGCAGGACGGTGAAAGGTGTAGGCAGGGGAGGGCTTGCTCCTGGTGGGACACCATAGCCCAAGGCAACTCCACCAGTAAGCAATTAGACAGACAGTGCTTTGTGCAGAAATGGTGTCGAGGAGACCGTGAGTCCCCAGTTGTCAGACTGGAGACCTTGTGCAGGAAATACGGGATGTTTGCAGAGGAGTTACAGGCTTGTGGAGTAATTAAGGATGATGGAAGGGACATCTGGAGGTCATCTGGTCCAGTCCTCCCATCTGAAAGAGAAAAGTGGGCTCCAAAAACTTGTTGGTAAAGCAGCTAGAGGGGCCTCGTCTCTCCCCCCACACCAGGAGTGCTCCTGCCCCTCACTGGGGGCTCCAGCTGCCCCAGCTGGGGTTGTGTTCTGGATAGGACTGAGCCAAGAAGGTGCAGAAGCCTCCATGGGGGCAGCCCCTTGACTGAGGAGCTGCCTCTGAGCACAGGACCTCGCCACCAGTCCTGAGCTATGCTGTGGGGTGTCTGTGCCCAGCGGGCTCTAGGACCTGCCTCATGCCCAGGGCTGGCCTGGCATTCCTAGGGCTGGCCTGGCATTCCCAGGGTTGGCCTGGCATTCCCAGGGTCTCCGTCGCTGCCAGCTCCCCTCTGCCGTCCCTCCCCTGTGGGTAGGACAGAAACTCACCTGTGCCATGACCCGTCCCCGTGCTGCTCCCCCCGTGCACACCAACAGGCGCCTGACGTAACTGGGACAAACGCCTTTTGAGTTCTGATAAACCGAAAGGGAGTCAGAGCAATATTCAGGTGAGATTACCTCCTTGCCAGGCGTGTTTGTCTCTGTAATAGCTTTCTCTGCTTGCCTCGAAGTTCCCATAAGGATATATGCTGTCAGCTCTGGATGCCAGTGAAGCTTCAGGAATATTTATTTCAGTTGGGCAAGATTAAAATGGGACTAGATCAGAGGCGAGCAGCGCCCAGTGGAGCCCTCTCCTCTGCTGGGGTGTGGGTCACAGCCCTGCCCCGTGACCATCGTCCCAGCTTCTGACTGAATCCTTACAAAAACCTGCAGTTCAGAGGGAGTGAGAGATGCACAGAGCTCCTACCATCACCATAACTCACCACCCGCATAAATAGCAGAGCATTGGGCCAGGCTTTCGTGTATCCCCTGGTTAAAACATGGAGTTTTGTGTCTGCAAACGATACTGCAGGATTTCTGAAGGGCAGCAGAGTTTGCAGGACCCTTCTGGAGAAGTGTTTTGTCCTGGGTGAACAGGAGATCCTGGAAGTGGAGGATGGTCTTGGTGTGATGGTGGGTGAGGAGACGTGATGGGCTGGTGTTAAATCTGATCTGAGGAGTGGGAGAGGAGATTAGATCCGGGACCTTGGGAGCAGCGTTGGGGGAATGTTTGGTGGAGTCTGAGGAGTTGAACTTTGAAGGGCTGAGGTGACGCAGAGCTGCCATGGGGACAAACCCCGAAGCCTGGGGGTGTGGGAATTGGAGAGCCCAGCGGTGGGGTGGCTCTTTTTGGGGGCCCCATGGTTGTGTGTCCCAGGCCAGGAGCTGTTGGGGGTGGACCATGCTCCATCGGTGATCCCCCTGGGGACCGCAGCCTCCTGAGTGGCTGCACTGTCTTTCTCTGCTGCCCACGCACAGAGATAGCCCCCCTTCAGAGAACGTGGAGCAGTGAATGACAACAGTTTCACTGGGCTCAGCATCTTGAGGGAGGAGGGACACTGACAACGCTTGCCGTGCCAACTTCCAAAGGGGAGTTTCAGAAAGATAAGAGAAATTAATGAGAAAGGCCTGAAAACTGAAAAGCAGTGCCACCACCCCTGAGGGGGATGGGGAAGCACTGGCTGATCTGGGCAGAGCTGCACGAGGCAGGACCTGTGGAAGAGAAGATCGTCAATAAGGTGGTGTGGCTGGTCTAAGAGACCATCCAGGAGTAATGGGACCACAGGGAGTGGGATCCCAGATTTGGGGAAGGAGCGACAGCCAGGTGAAGGTGTCTTCCAAAGGAGGAATTCATGTGGACCCTGGTGGCATCTGACACCTTTGGCCAAGGTGAGGTCCCAGTGCAAGAGGTGGGATATAGCGAGTGTCCCGAAGGAGAATTCCCCACCCTGAGCCAGCAGGACAAATCGAGGTCTGGGAAGAGAAAAGCCATGTGAGGGAACAGCAATGGCAAACGTGGACAGGATGGCACAACGTGTTCGTGTTGAGCTGTGGCAGGGGGAAGGGCTTACACTGCAGTGGGGTTCTGTTAGCAGGGGATTTCAGTTTCTCCAGTCCAGAACTTTAAAGCTTCATTATAGATGTTACAATGATGTGCAAATGACATGTTAGAGTGAGGTTTTCCCCCCCTGAACAGCATTTTGATCTTTTTGATGCCCAGCCAGGGCTGGGAGCAACAGGATGAATGATGGAGATCACAGAATCACATGGGACCTCTGGAGAGCACCCAGGCCAACCCCCTGCCAGAGCAGGTCCACCCAGAGCAGGTCCCACAGGAGCGTGTCCAGGGGGGTTGGAATGTCTCCAGAGAAGGAGACTCCACCACCTTTCTGGGCAGCCTCTGCCACCCTCACACCAAACAAGCTCCTCCTCATGTTTAGGTGGAACATGAGGAGGAAGATGATGAGGAGCAAGGGCCCAGCGGTAGATGGGAGTCGGGGCACAGAGTAAAGTGCAGGGGATCCCTGACTGGAACCAGCCCCGTGGGTCTGGGACCTTTCTTTACGTTTCCCCTTGCCTGAGGTTAATACCGGAATCTTGGGGGTATGATGTGGAGCAACACCATGAACTTCATCTTGGAGAAAGGAAATTATCCGTGGTAAAAATGACTTCTGTGGTGAAGTCTTTTTGCCCTGCAGGGGTAACTTCTCCCTGTCGCCTCCAGCCAGGCAGTGTTCCCCAGTGTCTCTGTGTATTTACCAGCTGTGCTGCCCACCCCCCTTGCCCTGTCCCGCAGCCGTTTCAGCGCCGTCTTTCTGGGTGCTGCGGCCGCTGCCGGGGTCCCCTCTGCCAGGGCTGGGCAGGAGCTGAGTTGTCACCGTGTCACCGCAGCCACCATGGGGAGGCTTGGCCCGCGGCGCAGGTACTGCCAGAAATTAAACAGGCAGTTTGGCAGCAGAGAGGCAGCGTGGTGAGTAGCAGCAAAGACATCCCCGCGCCCTGTCACCCACGGGTGGCACGGCCCAGTCTGAGCATTGAGAGCGCCACGGGGCAGCCTGCGCGGCGCGGAGCTGAGCGGGGGGAAGGCAGAGATGAATGCTGCACATTAGCGGGGGCCTGGAGATGCTCTCTTGTAGGCAGAGATGCTGGGAAGAATGGGATTAAACGACGAGGGTGTGATTTAATGTAACGGTTGGTTTGGAGGAGCCATAAAAGCATCAGTCTGTTCTGCGCAGGGTGGAGGTGCCCGTTTGTAACGATGCCCTCCCCGCAGAGATTCACTGGCGTTTCTCGCAGCGTCACTGCTTCTGTAAATGTGAGCAGATACACGTTTATTTATAGATGATGGATGGGCCGGCAGGCGGAGCGGCGGCTGGTCAATACTGACTGTGCTCCTCGGCGGGAGATGCCGCAGAGCCAGCTGCCCTGGCACGGCAGGAGGATGCTGTGGTGCAGGGAATGGTAGATGATTTCAGTGTTGTGGTCTAGAGTATTGAAAACGTTGGCTGCAGGGCTGACTCACTGCAAAAGGGAGCAGGGACCCAGCAATGAAATGGTGAGCTGTAAAGGAAGGTCATTATTGCCTGTCAGGTAATGAACGTGGGGAAATCCCAGAGCAGGCACAGCGTATCCCAGCACCCGGGAGTGATGCCCCTGGCCGAGGACCAGGGACTGCTGCTGACAGGATTTAGGGCAGGGGGGTTACAGCTCCTCCCAGGGCGTTTGTGAATTTCTAACTGGGGGTGGAAAACTGCCTGTGTGGGGCAGGTTATTCCTGGTGTGGTGCTATGGAGTTTTATACCTTCAGCCTTATGAACTAACCTGCTCCCCCCAGGGATTGTGCAGACTGGACTTCAGTCCTGAATCCAATGCCGTTTCTGGGGTTATACTGCTGTTTTTCCATAGCCTCTCTCAGTTCTGTGGGATGGTGCCTGGCAGAGGCTGTTGGTCCTGGCTCTGTGGCCGTGCTGCAGCAGGGCCGGGCTGGCAGTGCTGCCCTGCTGTCCCGGGGCACCAGGAAAGCTCCCGTCCCCTCAGACCATCTCTCAGCTCAGCGCTGAGACCCCCCAGAGCTCAGTGCAGCAGTGAGAGCCATCCAGCCCTGCCATCTGCCAGCAAATGCTGCTCTGGTCTGGTAAGAGTGTGGCCAGCTACGGGGAGCTGCCCCACACTCCTGCAGGCAAAAATGGGTCCAGTGTGGTTAAACTGGGCTAAAGCTGAACCTACCAGAGTTCATGAAGCATCTGCACGATTCCCAGCACGCCCCTGTGCTTTGCTTCATCTGCTGCTGCAGGTGTGATGCTCACCTTCAGCACAACCCTTGGCATCACCCGGGGTCTCAGAGCAGAGAACAGCCGCTGGTGCCGGGGTTTTTTTGGCGCACGGGAGGGACCGCAGGTACCCCGGCACCACAGAGCCCTGTGCGGGTGGGCAGGAGGAGAGGAGAAGAGGAGGAAGTAGTGCTCATGGCACCTTGTGCACCTTGTGCAGTGGGGACTTTGGCTCCAGGACAGCTTTTAGTTTTATCTGAAGATGGCCAGCTTTGAAGCACACACTGAATCCAGAAGGCCGGTCCATAATCCCGGTTTTCACCTGCTTCCCCCAAACAAGTGCCCTAACGCGTGGCCAGGATGATTAAGCATCTCCTCCTTTGCAGGGTCATTTTGGCATTACAATTCCTGTCTCCCTGCCCGAAGAGCGGCTTCAGTTTGGCAGGAGTTTGGGCAGTGCAAGCTCTTGGATGACACGCTCTTTTGGGAGGTGGTGAGGCTGCACTCCCATTTTGGGAGGTGAGGGCTGCCTGCCGCTCTGTGGCACCCACCTCCCATCCCGGCAGGGGCTGGGCATGGCTCTGGCTCCATGCACCCCTGCCTTGGGGGCATCTCTTGTGCCACCATGGGAATCCAGCCAGGGAGGCTCACAGGGGGGACCCAGCACCCAAGAGTGGTGAAGAGGTGTCCCCAACTTATGGAGCTGGGCTTCACCCCAAAATACTGGTATTTTAAGAATTTAATGTCTTGGTTTAATGTTTCTGTGGCTTGTAAGCAGCAGGCAGAAGTCTCCCTGTAAGACTGTGCCGATGGCACCAGGGACCCCCAGGGCGTCCTGGCGTGAGCCACGTGGAGTGACCCCGCGCTGAAGCAGAGAAGGGACCGTCACTGCCATCTCAGTGGTGCCCTATTTATTACACATTTTTATAAGGCTCCCTGGCTGTGGTGTCTGCACCCCAAATAGGACCAAACTTTATGGCTTGGCATGAAATTGCTAATATTGCCTGGAATTCAGCATTGCTGACACTGGGCAGCAATCTCAGCTGTTGTAAAGTGCTGTTGTTTCCCTTTTATGGAGCTATTACTTTACGGTGGGTAGAAGTCTCGCCGGTGGCATTTACTGAGCTAGACTGCTTGTAGCAAAGGATTTTTTTAGCTAGCTTTAATCTTTCTGTTCACATATCTTCCGATCTGAAATTTTCCAGGTTTTTCATTGCTTCTGGCTCAGTTTCAGTTAAAACGGACTGGAATTTTTTAAATGAGGCAAGGTGAAGGAAAAATGGTTGCAATATATTCTTTGAGTAGACATGATGCTTTTAAAAAAACCCAGCATGATAGAAAGGTAATATTTTACATGGGTGTTAGCAGTGAAGCAAGTAGGTGACACTTAGTGCTTCAGAGGAAATGAATTCTGATTTTGCATGGTAGTGGGGATTAGAAAAATCAGGTTTTGTAGGTGTGGATTTATTTGTCAATGGCAGCCTACTAAATCAGGGTCCCATAAATGCTGTTGTGGCCTAGGTCGTATCTCTACAGAGAGATTTACTTTGGCTTCACTCCCCTCTCCTGCAGTCACTTATGATCCTTGCCCCAGCAGATACATGGGTGCCTAATGGAGCCTGTGGATTAGGAGGCCAAGTGCAGGTCCTCGTCTCCCAGGTGTGCCATCTCACAGTGATGGACATCCGTGCATCTGACCACACTCAGTGCTTGAGCCAGCAGTGACTCTTCTAGCTCAGAATCCTGAAATTCACAGCCCGTATAAAGACCTGCCTTAGATCAGGGTGGGGAGCCCTTCCCTGCAGCACGTTTCTCATAGCCCAGCTGTCCCCGCCAAGGTGAAGGGGAGGAGAGGTGAGCATCCAGCCAGAGATGGTTTGAGTAGCCCTGGAGAGTCCACCTTGGGTGCCGGGTGTTCCTTGGTCCAGGTGCACGCTGCTCTCCCTGGGGCAGGCCATGGAGCCAGCCCTGCTGTGGCTGTGATGCTGGCGGTTGGCTGATGCATGGGGTTTGCCGCGCTTTTCCCTCCATGCTGGAGCTCACCGTGGGATGCCCAGTGCTGGACCAGCAGAGGATGGCTGCAGGGCATGCGGCCCGAGGTGTGGATGTTCCAGAGAAGGGCAACAGAGCTGGGGAGGGGTCTGGAGAGTGAGTATTATGAGGAGAGGCTGAGGGAGCTGGGGGTGTTCAGCCTGGAGAAAAGGAAGCTGAGGGGAGACCTTCTGGCTCTCTCCATCTCCCTGAAAGGAGGGTGTAGCCAGGGGGGGGTCGGTCTCTTCTCCCAAGTCACAGGCGATGGGACAAGAGGAAATGGCCTCAAGTTGCACCAGGGGAGGTTCAGATTGAATATTAGCAACAATTTTTAGACAGAAAGGGTTATGAAGCCTTGGAATGGGCTGCCCAGGGAAGGGGTTGAGGCACCATCCCTGGAGGAATTTAAAAAGGAATTTAAAAGCCAGGTTGACATAGTGCTTGGTGACATGGTTCAGTGATGGTTTTTATCAGAGGGAGGTTGATGGTTGGACTAGATGATCTGAAAGGTCTCTTCCAACCTGGACAATTCTATAATTCTGTGTTCAGCCTTGTCTCCTGGTCCCTCCTCAGGTGCTGGGATGGGTTTTGTGAAGGTTTTCAGCTTTAGCTTGGCCTCTCCTTTGAGAGGTGCCTGTTGCTGCTGTTCATATACGGGTGCCCTGTGCCACAGCGAGTGCTGTGCCCAAACCCAGCATGGGGCCCAGCCTTTGGCTTGTGAATGGTAGCAGCAGCCTGTGGTTGTGATGGTTCCTCGCTCCCAGCTCGGTGCTGCAGAGCTCAGGAGGTCAGGAGGGCCTCGGCCATTATCTGCCCCAGCTGATGAGCGGGTGGCCTCGGGTGGCTGTGAGCAGTGTGGCATTTTGAGCTGAGGTTTGCCCAGAAGTGTGATCAGACATTTGTGCCTAATGTGTGACTCTTATGTCCTCCTCCACGCCGCCTTCTGCGTGATCTTTCACACCTCCCTTAATTCCAGGATCACTGGAGCGAGACGGCCCATCTGTAGCCTGGAGTCCCCGGCGCCGTGCCAGCTCCGTGCAAACCCTCCAGAACGCACACAGCAGATGCGGTGGTGTCTGCCCTGCTCCTCGCAAGCCATCGCTTCTCAGACTCTCTTTGGGGTTCCCGTAATTGTGAAATTGCCCTTTGTACCCATCGGGAAAATGTTTCTGGCCTCGTTTGTGCCTGTGGGCAGTTGTGGTCCCCCTCTGGCTGCGTTGGTGCTTTAGGTGTTACTGGAGCAGGTTGTTGCCCGTATCAGTTCTCCCCTCAGTGGAACAGACAGGGTTGCACTTGCTGCTCGGAGCAATACGGTGTCCTTCTATGACTCGATGACTTCATTAAAATATGTGCTGCTGGTCCACTGCTGTCCTGTGCCAGCTCCTGTGGAAAACTCAGGTGAAGATTATCCAGTGTCCTCTCTGGGCACAGGAAATGCTCCAGGGTTTGCCTGCACTTCGCGAGTGTTGGTTTCCGTAGTCTCGTCCCCATTAGCCAGCCAACATTTGCCTTACATTCCTATCAAAAACCAAGGCAAAGCATTAATTTATTCTTTTCAACTCTCTTTATACAGCTCTCAGCACATAGCACCTCACCTCTTTTGTCTGTGTCCTTTTTTTCTGAGAGCCTGAAGAGTTTTTCCCTGTCTGCTTTAATTTCCATTGCAGGGTTTTCCCTCTGCCGCAGTTTCCCATTCCTTGTCTTCTCACTGCCTTCTCACACAGGGGACCTTCCCAGAACTTTAGCTACTTCTTTCTGAGCCCTCCCACTCCCAACCTGTTGTGTCTGTTGAGAGAAAAGAGACCAAAACTCCCCTCCCAGCAGTGAATCACACACGTGGGCGCACTGGGTCACTTTGGGGTCTCAGACTGGAGTCACCCAGGAAGAAGGAGGAAGCTGCAGATGAGTATATCCATCAGGTTAGGAAGGGATTTGAAATCCCTCTTTTGGCGCAGACCAACTTCCCTCCAGGAGAAGTTAAGAATAAACTTCCCTGGTGGACAATCCACCTGATGTTTTGTGTTTTTTCCTGGAAGAAGCTGATACCAGTTGCTACCAGGGTTTGAAGGACTGCTAAGCTGGTGGGGACTGGGAGCCTGTGCTGCTCTCTTTGAACAGCTGAGTGGGCTGTAAATTATTTTACATACAGAAGGATCTCCTGAGCCTTGTGCTGAGAGCGAGGATGGCTCTGAACTTCTCCTTAACGAGAAAGAACGCTCTGTGGTGGGACATCAGCCTCCATGCCTGGCTCACGGGAGGATCCCCTGTGCTTGCAGAGCTCAGGGCTGCCAGCAACAGGCTTGGGAGAAGACTCCTCTGGTTGCACAGTTCAGGAAAAGGTGTCATCATCATTCACAGCACAACCCAAGCCCAGCCCTCCCCAGTGGGATCCAGGCCTGGCAAGGAGCAGCAGTTTCTGCAGGGAGCACTGGTTGGGCACTGCTGCCTTCTGTGTCCTGATGTGCTGGCTGTGTTTTCGAGAGGAATTTGGAGACACGTTGGAAGGGAGATACCAGAACTACTGCTGTTCTCCTCCAGCTGTGTGGTGGAGGGCTAGTGCAGGGACAAGGGGGGCCCATGCTCTAGCCAGGGAGCATCATTCTGAAGGCAATTTCTGTGGCCTCTGTTAGAGGAAGGTTAGAGTAGATGGGGAGGTTTAGACTAGATCTCAGGAAGAAACTTTTTATGCTGAGGGTGGTGAGAGCCTGGTCCAGGTTGCCCAGAGAAGTTGCAGATGCCCCATCCCTCAAGGGGTTCAAGGCCAGGTTGGACAGGGCTTTGAGTAACCTGGTCTCGTTGAAGATGTCTCTTCCTGTAGCAAGGGGTGGGACTAAATGAACTTTAAATGTCCCTTCTGTGATTCTATGATCCCCATCCACCCAAAGGGCTGCAAAGGGGACCCAGGAACCTGTTGAAATCCTTTGTGTGATGGTGGTGTCTGCAGTCAGTAAGGGCTAAGGTCACTGAGCATGTGGTGAAGGATGGCCTGTTGGGAAGGAATCAGCATGGGTTTTGTGAAGGGACACTTGCCTTGCTGACCTAATGGAGGAGCTGTACAAGGTGTCAGCAAACCTCTGGATGGAGGGGATCTGATGAACAAAGTGTATTTGGATTTTCAGAAAAGCCTTAGGTAAGTTTCACATCAAGGCTGTTGATGAAACTAAAAGTTGAAAGCCTTTCTCATTATTTAAAGGCTTGTTACAGGGAGAAAGCAAAGAGTGGGGCTTTAATGTCATTTTTCAGGATGGCAAATTGTTAGCACTGGGGTACCCAGGGGTGGTGTTGGGACCTGTTTCCTTCCATGTTTTCATCCGTGAGCTGGAGAAGGGATTGAGGGTGAAACCTCCAAGTCTGTGGATGATATAAAGTTTTTTGAGTAGCCACACGGTGCATCAGTGCTGATGAGCTCCAGGAGGACCCCCAAACTGAGTGAGAGGGCAAAAGGTGGCAGATGGGCCACCACATAGGTACACGCAGAGTAATACTTCTAGGGAAGAGCCATCTGAACACGCTGCACGATGCTGAACACGGACCCGGTGGGTAGGGCTCCAGATAGGTCTTGGCGCTGATACTGACAGCTCTTAAAATCATGGGCTCTGGGCACAACAGCAGCCAAAAAAGCCAACGAAACCTCTCAGGGAGGAGATGGAAAGCAAGGTGGGCAATGTCACTGGAGGCTATGCTGATCCATCCTGCACGTGCATGTCTGGTTCAGCATCTCAAGGAGGAAGTGGTGGAGACAGAGAAGGTCCAGAGAAGGGCAACTAAAATGGTCAGGGGGACAGAGCAACTGCCCTCCAAAGACAAACTGAGAAGGCTGGGACTCTCCAGTTTGGAGAAGAGAAGTCTTGGGGAGATGCATGGCCAAGGCTTACAAAGCTCCCCAAGACAGTGGACACAGTGAAGGCAGAGCTGCTGGTCACCAAATCCTGTGGCACTGGAAGGAGAGGGCTCTCAATGAGACTGGTGGCAGATCAGATAAAACCAGGCAAAAGCAAGACTTCTGGATTCAGTAGACAAGGGTCGTCTGGAGCTGGCTGCCATGGGAGGCCCTGGAGGGGACAGTACCGGCAGGTTCAGAGAGAGGGTAGATGAATTCCCAGAGTGCAGGTCCTTGCACAGATGCTAATGGGGCTGAACAGGGTCATTCCTGCTAATGTCCCCAGTATGATGACACAGGATGCTGGATGGCACAAGGGAAATGGACCACCCAAAATGGCTGAGCACACGTGCTCTCTTTAATTAATAGCATCGTGTAATGCCACTGCCAAGGACAGGGAACGGGGCTAATGGACCATCAGGCTGGTCCTGTAGAGCTTTGCTGGAGTGTGTGGGGTACAGCTCTTGGTTAATTAGCTCAGAGTGGGGCTGTTACTGTTGGGTTGTATTTCATTGACTTCATGTTTGTAGAGTGTTTCGGTTCCCACCCCAGATGTTGAAACTGTGATGGGAAGGTTTTGGCTTTTAGTGTCTGCTGGAAGTTGTGAGCAGCAGCCACGTCTGATTGCTTGGAGGAGCTGGTTAGGTGAGGTGTGATTTCCATCCTCAGACCTTGTCTCCCTGGCTGTAGGAGCTCCCCTGTGGCTGTGGAGTTTCCACGTGTGGGAGCCCTGCCTGGGGCAGCACACCCATCCGTGTTGGAGATGTGCTGGGGGAGCTGCTGCTGCCTTTCTTGGGGCTAAGCCTGTGACTTTGGTTGAGTGGAACTTCTCAAACCACATCCCTGGAGTTTTCTCTCTCACCTCAGTTGTGACAGTTTGGAGGGAGCCTTAAAGATGAAGAAAGCTCTGAACAGGCTGTCTGGGTCCTGGCACAGACCTTGTTCCTGGGACACTTGGCCACTTGTGTCACACTGGAGTGAACCATCTGAGGCTGGCTGAGATCTGGGCCCTGAAAAGCTGCTGGTCTATGGGCAAGCTGGAGATCGAAGCTGGCCCTGGTGAGTGTCAGTACACTGCCGTGCCCCCCAGCCTGCCCACTCTTCTGGGTCCAACCAGGTCCTGTTTCTCCAGCAGCTGAAGCCTGCCAGTGGTAGAGGTTGGATCAGTGTCAGCCAGCCCTTTCCTAACCCATCTCTAGCAGGCTGGAGGTGCCCTGAAGCTCAGGAGCACTGCAGGCACATCCCTCCATTCAAGCTTGGAGGCTCACAGAGAAGAGCAGTTACCTTTCCTGGTCAGATCCTGCTCGTCTCTGAGCTTGCAGCTTGTGGGAATTGTGGCAATTTAGAAGTTAGTTTGTCTTGTGGATTCTTGCACAACATTGTCCAGATTGTATGGAGGGCCTGAGAATGGCATGTCCAATGGATGAGCTGAAAACCCTCTTTATAAACACTGCTGTGTCCTCGCCCTCAGCCCCTGCACTAGTGCTGTCTCCAGCCTGACCCCAGCTCGGTGCAGGGACTGCTGGAGCTCTGTGGAAATGGCTCCTTTTGTCCTCTGCTGTCTTGTGGTTCTTCATCCCTGTGCCCAGAGCCTGCCCTCCTGCTGCTTCAGCGTTTCCCCAGGCATGGCTCAAAGTCCCTCTTTCAGGTGAAACAGCACCTTATGGTCATCTGGGGGTTGTTTTGGACTACTTCACAAAGAAGAAAATGAAATGGAAACTTCACCAGTCCCCCTTGTCTTCCTCCTAGAGTTTCATTTAAGGTATTTGCATGCTGTAGAGATCTCTTGCCCGCTGACTACCAGACACATCCCACTCTTTCCATCAGCTCTTCCTCCTAATCTGATTCACATATTCAAGAACCAGTTCTTAAATTCAATCAGATCCTCTTTCTAGTTGCCTGATGTACTCCAGCAGAGTTTTTATTATTGGGATATATTAAATTGTGTTGTTCCTTTCCCATTTCTTAAAGGTGCAGTTCTAGTTTCCCTTTTTTTTTCCCCCAAAACGAATTCTGCAGAACCACGTAGAGAGGACTGCAGTGAGCAGAGCTCGGCGTGTTTCTCTGCTCACCGTCCCCGTGGCGAGGAAGGTCTGACATGCTCTTCAGCTCAGGCAGTTCAGTGAAGTAATGTCTTGTGACATCCTTAAATCTGGTTATTTTGCTGCTGGCTGATTTGTCTGCGGGGATGCGGGCGTACCTCAGCTGGTACCAGGTAACTGCTGGTACCTGTGGCGGGTCCAGCGTTGCTGTTCCCCTGCAGACCTGGTCTATCTGCCAGCTCGACGGCTTTGGGGGGGGTCCTGGGGAGGGAAAGGGACTGGAGGATGGCAGGGGCTGAAGATGTTTGTGTATTTGTAGTCCAGGGTGTTGGGGCGAGGAAAGAGCCGTGGCAGTCACTGCTGCAGGAGGGTTTTATCAGCTTCAAAATCTGAAGGCTTAGTCAAAGACAAAGGATAGATACTATGGTGACAATCTATGTGAAGAATTACCGCTTCCGATAAGCAGTGTCTTCCCCTCAGTTAAATTCCAGTTTGTATATTTATAATCTGCTTATCTAAATTCCCTATGTGCTTTCAATTGAACATGGCATTCTGTTTCGCTTCCTACATTAAACTGATTTGTGGCGTTGCCGTGCGCAGCAAACCAGCTCTCGTGGTCACCCCGAGGTGGTGAAGTTTCCTCCATCAGGGAAATTATTGTCCCTCAGCCTTTACCCAGGAGGGGACGTGGCCCCAGGGACCGCTGCAGGGGACCCCACAGCTCTGCCCGCAGGAGTGGGTGCAGGCACAGGTTAGTGCCAGGTGCCGGCCGCAGCCATCGCTGGCCCAGGAGGGCTCGCGTGGTGGCACGGGCCGGCCACACGCAGCGTGGGGGCTGCCCGGAGTCACGCTGGTACCGTCAGGATGGGGATTGCCGTGTGGGGTCAGGGTACTGATAAGGATCCCCTTGCTCTGGGAGCTGTGGCTTCCACCTCCCTGACTGATGTGCCCGAAGTCCTCTGTGGTGCCCGTCCGTCCTGCTGCAGCAGGGAGCTCTGCCGTGGTTGGGGGTGCCGGCAGCGGGGCCGCTCTGCTGAGCACCGAGCCAGCCAGATCGGCCATGGCACTGTCCCAGACACCTCAGTTAGCCCAGGGTGGGACTGGGAGGGGGTCCTGGGTGCCTTCTGCTGCCCAGGGATGGCACACGTGGTGAGCAGGCTCAACTTTTCCCTGTTGCCTTTTGCCTCTTTGCAATTTGCGATCAATGGGAGATTCTGGCTGGCAAGGAGCAGGGGAGGTGCCTGTTGGGTGGTGGCAGAGATCACCCTTTCACAGAATCACATGGGGTTGGAAGGGACCTCTGGAGATCATTTCCTCCAACCCCCCTGCCAAAGCAGGTCCAACCAGAGCAGGTCCCACAGGAACATGTCCAGGTGGGCTTGAATGTCTCCAGAGAAGGAGACTCCACCACCTCTCTGGGCAGCTTCTGCCAGGGCTCTGCCACCCTCACACCAAACAAGTTCCTCCTAATGTTCCTTTCATGGCTGCTGCCATAAGTAGGGGATCATACAATCTCATTTGTACAGCAATTAGCATCCCCTGCCCTGCCCTGCGTGCGTTGCAGAGCCTGTGGCCAAGGACAGCGCAGATGATGATGGGCGATGTTTGTGTTTGAGAGGGCAGCGATGAGATGAGGGGTTGAGAGAAGGTGTGAAGGTGGATGAGGAGCTCCTGAGGTGTGAAGGCACCTGGAGGGTGCCGGGAGCTGCAGGAGATGGGGAGGAAGGCTCTTCCAGGGAGATGGCCTGTTGCATGCAGGGACAAAGCTGGGCTGCAGACACCCGTCAGGGGTCTATCTCCTGCAGCTTGCCAAAGGCTGGGGTGCCTGGGGGGTACCAGATGTATGTTTGTCTTTGGAGATAGAAAGATAAAAATGATTAATGAAAGCTAAGTTTATTGTCCAAGCAGGTGAGTCAAAAGGAGGCAGCTCTCCTGGCCAAGGAGGTGCAGCTGGTGGGTTTGTGGTACCGTGGCCATTGCCTGGGGCCAGACCATGGGGACTGGGGCTGTGCCAGCACCCGACGTGTCTCTGCTGTTGCCAGAGCATTGCAAGAGCATTCCCGGGTTGGGAGGACCCCAGGGGAATTGTGGTCATGTGTAGGGGCCACTGAACCCCAGGGTTCCAGTCTGGTGTGGATGAGGAGGGGATGCGTGGATGGCGGAAGTGCTGTAAGGAAATCTGGGGCAGTGACCCGTGGGTGTTGCAGCAGGGAGGTGGGGGCACAAGGCAATTAGGTGGTGATGCCCTGCCCGATGGCAGGAGAAACACACTACAGGAGTGCTGGACCTTTGGGAAGTGGTTCCACAAAGGTTAAGGCAAGAAGGGAACTGCTGCACCCCGTGGAGAAGTGTTTCTGGGAGCGGTGCCCACGGAGGATGGTGTTAATTTGGGGAGCCTCGGGGTTGCAGCAGCCTCCCCCTGGCTGTGTCACCACCCCTGACCCGAACGGTCTGGATGGGACAGAACAGGGTCCTCTTCTGAGAGCATCCCTGTTTCCATCGCCAGATGTTCTCTGCAGATGGACTCGGAGTGGAGCAGCCAGACCTCACTGCCCCCCCACCGCAGAGTCGTGGGAATCGTGGGCAGGAATTGGCCCGTGGTCCCACAGGGATCACAGATGGAGTCTCCTCCTGCCTGGCTAGAGCACATGGGAGCTGAATTTGTGTGGTAGAGCACTGTGAAGATGCACACACCTTCATATGTGCGTATGTAACATATAGAAATGATTTATTGTGTCTTGCCCTTTATCTCTATAATCCGTGATTCAGGTTTTAGGGAGCATGTGCATCTTTTTGTGCCGTCACTAAACCGAGCCCTCCTGGATTTACACGTGCTACCTGTGCAGCTCCCCAGCAAAGCTGAGCAGAGTAGATCTGATCCATCTGTGCAGCCCTGGGCATCTGATATAACGCCCTGTGTTCAGAGGTTGGTTCTGGAGCACATGGCACCGTGCGGAGCTGTGAGGGAAATGAGCAGAGACCTGAGGCTGCTGCACGGGGCAGTGCTGGGACGGGAGGAGGTAAGAATCAAGCCTTGGTCTCATGAATGGTCTTTAGTGTTTTCTGTAGTGTCCTTGACATGAGAAGCACTCTTGAACTCCACTGATGATATAAAGTTGGTGCTTAGGAAGATCGGAATATTAGGAGCAATTTGAAGGGTGGGAAAACTAGAAATAAGATTAAACACTAAGCAAGCTGTATGTAAGAGATAACAACAAAAATTTTGACCATGAGTTCATAGTTGCCTTATCTGTTAGGAACAATAGAGGGAAATGTTTGGGAATATTAATCAGAAGATGATGGCCAGTGTCTGTTGTGACACGAAGGCAAATGCTACCATAGTTGTACAAAATCCTGTAAGATCTTATATAAAATACTATTTACTGTTCACCGTTACAGAGGCTGAGAAAAAGATGAACAGAAGCTAGAGCAGAGGAGGGCTACTAGTAGGGCCAGGAGACATGGGGGTGACCATACTGGGACCAGGCCTCCTTGGGCTCCAGGCCCTGTCCCCAGTGACAGCGGGTGCAGGGACAAGTCACAAAATGGAGCCAGTGCCCAGGGGTGACCCCCATGACATGTTTGCCCGTAGCTGGTGAGGAGCAGTCAGCGGGCTCCCCGGCACAAAGCCTGCCTGTGGATTATCCTTTTCATTAACCAGCAGTGGATTGTCCTCCATGAACATGTCTAATCCCTTTTTGAAGCCGTCTCTGCTGTTGGCATTCATCAGGGCACCGTCCCTCTGCTGAGAGAAACGGCTTCTTCTCTGAAGCTCCATGTCCTGCCACAAGGTTAACGAATGCAAAGGCACTGGAAAATGGGCTTGTTTATCCTACAGAATTGGAGACAGAGATAGGATTAAGCACCAGGAAAGGGCAAAATTAAGAGAAATGGGAGACAATATTGGCACAGGTACAAGTTGGTATAGTTTTTCCACACATCAATATGGAACTGGAAAGTAAAAAGTGACCATCAGAGCTGTAAGGGGACTTCTTCCAGCAGGAGCACCTTGAGTCAGGTGTTATCTTTTGAGTCCTCCTTGGGTCAGACTTGCTTTCTTTTGTACCCGATGGCTCTTGGTAGAGATGTTTCTGCCTTGAGTTTCCTCTGTGGCTTTTTAAGCCCATGTAATCTTTCCACAACATCAGGCAGGGGGAAAATTTTGCAACTTCTTTACCCTTATGTGAGTAAGCACCTCCTTCTCTCTAGCGTGGACCGACCCTCTCCCCACTTTGTTTCACACCGTCCAGTTCCCACCTGTGAACAGCAGATCCCTATTGACCTGCTCCGTCCACCCCTGGTTTCACAGTCTCTGCCATGACCCCTCAAGTTTTCTCCTCTCAGGCTGGGGATGCTTTGGTTATGAATCATAGAATCACAGGAGTGTTTGGGCTGGAAGGGACCTTTAAAGGCCATCTAAAGGCCATCCAACCCCCTGCCATCAGCAGGCACATCTTCGACTAGAGCAGGTCGCTCCTTGTGCAGAAGCCATCGTAGACCTTTGCTCATCCTGGTCACAGTTCCTTGGTCTCTTCCAGACCTGCAACAGCCTTTTTGAGGCAAGAGGCCAGAACTGCACAGACATTCACGGCAACAGATTGTCCATCTGCACAGTAGCCTTCATCTTTACATAGCCTCTCATGGCAGGTTTAATGGTGAGCCATTTCTCCCGCAGATATATTTTAAGAAGTCGCTGGCCCATTTGCCATGTTCTGGCACCGAAAGCAGATTTGAGGAGCAGGTGATGCACCACCATTTATGGTTCAGCCCTTTCAGACCTGAGCTCCCCGTGGTTTCTCGCTGTTCTCTGTCTCTTTGCTGATGGCGATTCTCTCAGCTCCTGTCAGGGCTGAGGCAGTCTCCAATACACCATCAGCCAGGAGAACCAGAGTGGGGTTGTCGCCAGTCTCTGGCCAATTTCCTGAAAACATAGATAGCAATTTCTGTTTTGTTTTTCTACTGTGGCTTTATTCTCCTTGAGCACTTCTTTTATACCTGAGTTATCTATTGGTCTTTTAAGTCCCTGAAAGGATTTCTGTTCTTGATGTTTCTGAAAAATGACTTACTAGTTTTTAGGCTTTCTACACGTTATTCTTAATATTTTCTTATTTTTTTATTGGGTTTTTTTTTCATTTTTCTCCCATTTAACAAAATAATGCATGATCTGTTCTGATTCTTCGCATCTAAATACAACTTTGTCTTTTTGACTGCCATTCCTTAGTCCTTACAGCCTGACTTACTCAGCTTTTCTTCAGTCTTGCTGGCTTCATTTAGGTCTTTCTGAAGTCCTCCTTGACAGGCGGTATGTGTCTGAGCATCCAAAAAGGTGTCTTGACGTAGTCTCCAGGACACCAGCAGAGGTTTTGCTTTTAATGGTCCCTTTTAGTTTCTTATTACCAGAATTAATTTTTATGAATTTTGAAGCCCCAGTTTAGACTGAGCACAAAGGCAGTTGATTTATGGGCTTCCATTGCTTCAGCAAGATTACAAACTAGCTGCGCTGGGGTCACTGTTAAATAATGACTCTTAATTAATAAGATTATGCGCTACAGCACGCTCGCTGGTCAGTGCGAGGTCGGGAATGCATTTTCCTGCAGTCTGTTCCCCGCCTGGCTGCTCCGCTGGCCATGCCTACAGATGGAGCCTTGTCGTCGTGCCCCGACACGGTGTTTGCTGGGTCTGTGCAGAACTGAGGGGTGAACTGGGTTCCCTGCTGTTCCCTGACCCCTCTGCTCTGGGGCAGGTTGTCCTCAGCGTCGCCGTGCAGCCCGGGTGGCTGGGTGTAGTCCCGACCACAGGCGTCTCCTGCTGGAGCATCGACCCACGGCAAGCCCATGGTCCTTGCTGGCACAATTAACTCGTTAATCTGATTTAGCCTAATCTGTCTTTGCAGCACTTGCCTCCTCCCTGCCAGAGCCCGCTCTGCCGTCCCCAGCGCTTTGTGTGACACTTCCCTACGGTGTCTGTCTCCCTCCGTGCTTTCAGTGCGTCCCGTGTCCGTGTTTTTATTGATTCTGCTTCTCCTGCCTGGTTTCTGGGGCCGCCAGCTCCCGTGCAGAGGAGCGTACACGTTAGTTTGAGGGTTCTGCTTTCTCATTCTCTTCGTGCAGCTGCTCCTCACGATTTTGTATCTGACTTCGCCAGCTTCTGTCCTGTCTCTTTATGGCTTCACCCCACAGCATGAGTCATCCCAGAGCAGGGCTTGTTTGCATACGCTGCCTTTCCTATCCCTTCAGCTGTAATGCTCTCCTCTAACCTGGCTGATGTTAAATCCCAGCAGCTTGCTTCAAGCAGGGTTTGGAAATGGTGTGCCCCTGCGGCATGACTATCGTATTCTGAGTCCTCTTCAGTTTCTAATCAGAACATATCCTTCTTTTTCACACCATTTTCTCAGTCAGGAGGTGGGATTTTACCTCCCTGCTCCTCTATCTGCCTTCTGCATGGTGCCCAGGGTACTTCAGAAGGCATTAACATGCAGGTCTTGACCTTCAGCTCCCTAGAAGTTGCCTCCAGCTGCTCTTTCCCGCCCTCCTTGTTTCACAGACCTCAAACCTGGGATCCTCCCCAGCATGTCCAGACATCCCATGGAGTCTGTGATGTTAACAGGAAGGACATTAGTCACCATGAAGTTTACAGAATCACAGAATCTTCTAGGTTGGAAGGGACCTTAAAGATCATCTTGTCCAACTGTCAACCTAACTTTCACAAAAATAGACATCCGCACAACAAACGAAAAGCAACACCATCACGAAACCATATCTCCCAGCGCTACATCAACCTGTCTTTTGAACACCTCCAGGGATGGTGCCTCAACCACCTCCCTGGGCAGCCCATTCCAATGGCTGAGAACCCTTTCGGTGACAAAATTTTTCCTAATATTCAGCCTGAACCTCCCCTGGAGTAACTTGAGGCCATTTCCTCTTTATTGTGTGTCACAGACCTGGTCACCTCTGCGCTGGATAACCAGATTGGCTGCTCTGGAATTGGCCTTGTCTGGTGGCATTTCCCCCTTCTCAAGCTGTATTCTTTCCTGCCATGAGACTTGCCCCCCTCTTCAGCGTCACCGAGACTGAAGCCAGAGGGGGGATGGCCCTATGCAGTGGGACTTCAGCTGTTCTCTCCTGACGCTGCAGTTGGACCTCCACCTTCAGCAGATCTGCTCTCTGCTTCAGGGGTTGGCCATAACTGCTGACTCAGCATCCTAGACCCCTGCAGGAGTTCGCTTTCTTCAGTTGTCACATTGTCTTTGCTTCTGCAGACTCGCATGCTCATTTCACTTTCACAACTCTCTGCAAAGCTACAAGCCACGTGCACATCTTGTCCTTATGGCACACGTTTTAGGGTTAGACTTCCCAGACTCGTAGACACAAAGAGCAGTCACACAGCGCTGCAGAACGAAGTCACCCTGGGGGACTCCAGTGCCTCTAATCAAGTGGCTCGTCTGCAAGATGAAGCTGGTGCTAAATGAGCTGAGGAGTGACTTTGCAGCGCAGGAGCCGGTTTGCCCCTGGTGTGGATGCTCTTCCTCGGGAGCGGCGCGGGGCTCCGGACCCCCTGGCTGTGTGGGGAGCCCAGGGCACTGCCGGTCGTGTTCTCATCCCCGGGGTTCTGCACAGACAAACCCCCCCGTGCTCTTTGGCCACTGGTGAGTTGGAAATGGCTACGGGTATTTCAGTGAGTGAAGCAGGGTCAGAGCACAGCCTGAGTGGCACTGCCCAGCTGGAGCTGCTCCTCTCCGGCTGCCTTCATCCCCTGGGCACCAGCTTGGCCTCTGGCACGTCCCCGGGGGAAGAGGGGACTGTTCAGTCCCGTGTTTGCTGAGCTGAGTAAGGAATAGCCTCACCACCCCGTGTCCTGCAGGGGACCTGTTCACGGTCATCCCTCTCAGATGCTTCTTTCAGTGCCTTTGGTAGGTCTCAGCTGGTCAGGGGCAGTGGTGGAAACCTCGGTGTTGTCTTCTGCACAGCCACTGCCGCTCTGAGCACTCAGATGAGGGACAGCCCAGTGGGTCCATTTCCAGAGCCTTTGGGTCCCATTTCTACCTGCTGCGGCCGGCTCTGTCTGCAGCCTTGTCTTTGGATCACTTTGCCAGAAGCTGGGACGTGGCTCCTGATCCTGAGAATGTTTGGAGTGCTGGGTGACCGTGGTGGCCGGGGCTGGGGCCTGGTCCCGTGTGAAGGTGGCCTCACTGCCGTGGTGGGCTCTGGATGTCTCCCGCCTGGTCCCACCACATCTGCAAGAACTGTGTCACTGCCTGGATCCTGGATCAGACTTTGTGGTGGCAAAACATCTCTGGTGGCAGTGGTGGGGACAACAGTCCCCTCCCCGGGTGCCCGTCTGCTCGTGGTGGCACAACATGCCGCTCTGCCCAGGCGCGTGACTCACCACCCTCCCTTTCTGAGAGATACAGATGCGGAGTAAATGGGAATCAATTACGCTTCCTACACAAAGAATCCCCTTGATTTGGCATCTGACACAGACACATCCTTCCTTCCCAGGGAACAAAATTGAAAATTAATTTGCGTTCCAGGGAAATTTCAATTATGAATGTCTTCCTCGGCGGCGACTCTCCTTGGCCACGTTGCACATGTGAGAGACCCCGCAGCACTGGCACCGAGCGTCTGCGCTGCCGGAGGGTCCCTTCCCGAGCAGACCCCCGGGGCTGGGCTGTGCCCGGGGGGACGGTCCCTGCAGATGGAGCTGCTGCTGCTGCTTCCCCTCTCCGTGGTGGGGACGGACCCCCTTCCCCCCTGCGGTGGAATCGAGGGCTGGGTCGAGCAGCAGCCCCAGGAGCGTGGTGTCCCCTCGCACCAGTCCCAAACGTTACGTACCACAAGGGTCTGTGTGTGCACGTCTGGGAATGAAGCAGACGGGTGATTTAACTGCCGAGTACCGAGGGGCTGTGCCTTGAGGGGCTGGGATGGATATTCCGTGCTACCTTCACCCTGTCCTTCAGGCAGAGGCAATGACTGGGGACTGAGAGAGGTCCATGAGTGATCTCCAGGACATGGGTGACGGACCTGGCTCCCTGTGGTCTGGGACACGGTGTTGGGCAAAATGCCTGAACTCCTGATCCGGGGCTCAAACAGCAAGCTGTGTTCATGTCCAGCATCTCCTCTATGCTGTTCCTTATTTTGCCTTATCCAAACAATAATATTGGAAAATAAAACACGAAAAAGGAAAAAAAAATATTTCCATATATCAAGCAGGGCCATAGTTGTTTCCAGGTCTCTCTCATCCTTCTGGAGATGCAAACTGGCAGCTTCCAGACACAGACGTGGTCTCAGTGGAGCTGGTGTGCTCATGGTGCCTCCTCGTAACCTCTGCTGTCTTGGGCTGCATCTCCAGCAGACCCAGCCCTCCTCGCTGGAGGGGCAGCATGTGGTGGAGAAACATCCACAACACCATGAGTTCAGGTAAAAAATTCTTCAGGACTGAGTGTCTTACAATGTCATGGAAAACATCAGTATTCCCAAAGTGCCAGTCCTTTGAGAAGAAATCTCTTCCTTTGTGCCACGTGGGTCAGCAGTTGTCTTTGATCAGTCTTGGGCGATGACATTTTCGGTGAAAGAGCAGTTGCTGACAGAAGGTGTGGGTCTGAGTGACACGTGAACCTTGGGGAGATGGCTGCAGCCACCCTGCATGTCCCCTGGAGGTTGTGTCCCAGGCTGGAGCTGGTTTCCATGTCTCACAACCAGGACGGTTTGGCCCCAGTGCTCTTGGTCAAGTGCTTTATGTCCAAGTTTTGAAGCTGGTCTTTCCTGAGCGGAGCCGGTGTCTGAGGAGGGAGGTTGCTGTCAGGGGCTGTGGCATTTCTGGGACGTGCTTGGCCGGGCTTTGCTCAGCTTGGGACCTCTGCTGTCCTCTCTGGGGCCACAGCCCCCCTCACAGCCCTGGGTGCTCCCTCCAGCACCTCCTGCTCTCCCGGTGCTGCAGCAGACCCGGCTCTTCTCTCCCCCTACGAGGAGGGGAAAAGAAGGGCTCCGGCCCAGCCAGGGGACAAGGCTCTGTGCCCTGCCAGCACGGGGGGAATTCCCTGCAGAGCGGCTGCCTTCTGTGGGTCTGAGGGGTGTCCTGTGCCCTCCTGCACCAAGGGCTGCTTCTGGGGTTTGGGTCAGGTGGTGGAGCAGTTGCTGTGTGACCTTCCACACTGCCTTTCCTTCCCTGGGAGGGGAGTTCTGAGCTGCATGTTGGCAGGGTGGGATACTCTTCTGTGCAAGTCCACGTTCTTTGGCTTTATTTTAATCCTTTAACAGTTCCAAGTGGTTCCAGTAACTTCTGGACTCAACTGTGGCTGTCTCCCAGCCACTGCTCCGGTGATGAAGGGACTGTGTGGGCAGAATGAGTGAATATCATTTGGTCAAATTATTTAAATAAGAGTTGGAAAGTAACTTAGGACTGCCGAGACAGTCGCCGGGACAGAGAATGAGCGCTGGAGCCCACGGGGTGTGAGAGAGTGGGGTCTGTTAGGAAACTCTGGATCTCCAGCAGCAAGGACAAAGAGGGTAATGATCTATGGGCGTTAGTCCAGGCCAGCCATGGCATCTGCCTAACAGAGCTCAGAGTGACGACCGTCGTGTTTGGAATAGAAATACTGGTGTCTTTGTGCTGGCTCTTGAAACAAACCCGCCAGAGTGGGATATTTAGCTTGGAAGAGGCAGTTTCAGGATCATTGTTCCTGGTTTCTCAGAGGTGTGGGGGGCCACGTGTCTCTGGCTGAAGGGTGTGCAAGGCGGGTGCCTTGGGTTGAAGAATCTGGTAGATGCACAAAAGAAAACCAAAAAGTGGGCCAAGAAGGCTGTTCTTGGGTGAGTTGGCCAAGAGGTGCCAGCATTTTCCAAAGGGGGAAGAGCTAATGTAATTCAAGGAGTTAGCTGCAGGCTTCTGATTAATAAAATAATAAAATGGTAATGAGTTAAGCAAATAAAGCTTAAAGACCAATGTTTCGCACTACAGTGCCAAAGTCTCAACTCATTCTCCTTGTGGTTCTTGCTGCAGATGCCTGTACCGTCTAAACGGTTCTCCCAAGGTCATTTTAGTGAAGGCAGAAGGTGTCAAGCTGTGGGTTGCGCAGTCAGAAGGTTGTGCTGGAGTCACCAGATCTACCTCAGCCTTTGTCACGGTGCCCTGTGGAGCTGTCGGGGCACCTGGGGAGGACCTTATGGAGGAAGTCCTTCTAGACCTCCAGGTCTGCTCAGTGTCTGGCCATGTACAGGGAGGCGGGATGTGAACATTTGTTTATGAGGAATGGAATGAGTACCCCCAAACCAGTTGCACGCAGCAGATGCCGAAGGCCATGTGTAGGGCACTGGGTTTTGACTGAGACACACAAAAGGACTTAGCAACCAAAGTGTTAAAGGTTTTGCAGTCACAGGCTTTGCAAATGATTTCCGCCTTTATCAAGTAGCTCCTGCCTTCTGCATGGGGTGGGTTCCTCCACCTCTGGGAGCTGCAAAGACACAGACCTTCTGAGATTGGAAGGTTCATGGTGCCTAAAGCAGGGAGGGACCAATTAACCATCTCCTTTCACTCCTGGGTAGCACTGACCATGAGATACTGCTGAAATTACTCTTCTTTTTCCTTTTTTTTTTCATAGAGCAGAATTTCTGAAATAGCTTGTCATGATCAGCAGCAGCTTGTGAGGGTCTGCCTGAACCTTTGCCTCCATACTCAGGGGGGTGTGGGGTTTGGAGATCTTCTTGCAGCTCCTTTCCGTTACTGTCTACCATGAACTTGTCGTGCGCCTTCAGCACATTGAGGCTCTCTCTTGTGAAGAGCACCTGCCAAAGAGTGAGGTGCATGTTAATTGGCAGCGGTTGCCTGTTCCTGCACTTGCTGGGCTTGTCAGACAGGTTGTCCAAATTCCTAAGGACTGTGATCTTGTGGGATAGGCAGGATTAGAGGCATAATTCCAGAAATCCCGTTATCCTCTTTGTCAACTGATAAAACTATATTTTGTCTTTTCAGTAGGACTCTAAGATCTGATGGAGCTGCCCAATGATATAAAACACTCTCAGCTGTCAGGGTGGAGAGGCACAAATCCAGCTACCGCTGGGGATGTTCCACTGGCGGGGATGCAGCAGAGTGCTTTAAGGAGTGAATCAATATCTGTGATTATATAAAGGGAGACAAAACCTTTTAATTAATTGTCTCTCTCGGGTTTCCAGTTCCGCTCCATCTTCTCCAGACGCATTTGTAAGGCTGCAGCCACAGCCAGGGAGGCGTTTGTGCTTGAGGGGAGGCAGCTCAACACCCCGACAGCTCATTGCGGTGAAGCCCAGGGAGGAGGATGCCAGCAGGATCTCTGCTGCCTCCCGCTTTGGCCGGCTTTCATGGCCGTTGCCAGCGTGTCCTTGGCTGCAGACTCTCACACCAGGCTTCTGAAGCACCTGGTGGGTCAGGGCTGCCAGCGCTGCTCGGGCCGACGCTCCTCTTCACAGGGTTTTCGTGTTGGGCTGCTGGCCGTGGGGCTGACATGGTCCCACACGGCGTTTCCCTCGGGGAGGATCCCAGTGAGCTCCTGCTGCTCCCAGTGATGCCAGGATCTGACCCAGGGCTTTGCGGCTCCTGTCTTACATCGTTGCTCAGGCCCTTGTGCTAATTAGCTGAGCGCTGGTCTGGCGGCTGTCAGAGGAGGAGCAGGGAGGGCGAGTGAGTCCCGTTCTCCTGTTGCCTTCCTTTTCCCGAACAGTGGGAATCTGCCACTAATTGGCTCTCGTTAGCAGGTAACTGTGCTATTCTCATGTAGCTGTGCAGAGGGGATCTGAGACCAGAAGTTTCTCAGCAGACGGAGCAGCAAGCTAAATGAGCCATGCTCTAGGAACTGGAAGGAGGAAAACCCTTTTGTGAGAGAGCACTAGCGGTGGGTCCCAGAATATCAGCCCTGGTCTGCCTCGTTACCCAGCTCCAGGGGTGGGGGAGAAGGGGGTCCCTGCTCTGCCTCGTGGCTGGGGGAGCCCCAGTGGTCAGGCGTAAAGCTCTCAGCGTCAGAAACTGCCTCCTGAATTTTGGGCAGAACCTGTGTCTTTTGGTCGTTATATCTGTCCAACCCAGGCAATACCCTCAACAGAGTGTCCCTGAAGATCTCTCCCATTCCTGAATTCAGGATTGCTCCCTAAGTAGCTGATGGACAGCCAGGGGAAATTCCCGTTGACCCCGCATGTATGCTGAGGGGCACCCAGCTGGAAAGCAGCTTTGCAGAGAAGGTCTTGGGGGTCCTTCCAGGTGACACCAAGTTGAACATGAGCCAGCAACGTGCCTTTGCCACAAAGAAGGTGAGTGGTCTCCTGGGCTGCATTAGGCAAAGCGTCTGCAGCAGGTTGAGGGGGGAGATCCTTGCCCTCTGCTCAGCACTGGTGAGGCCACATGGGGAGTGCTGGGTCTGGTGCTGGGCTCCCCAGGACAAGAGAGAGATGGACATACAGGAGAGAGAGAGCCCTGTGAAGGACCAGGAAGATGATAAAGGGACTGGAGCATCTCTTCTGTGAGGAAAGGCCAAGGGAGCTGATGGTTCAGTCTGGAGAAGACTCAGGGGGTCTCATCAATGTGTATAAACACTTGCAGGGAGGGTGCCAGGAGGATGGAGCCAGGCTCTCCTCAGTGATGACACAACCAGAGGCAAACTGAAATGCAGGAGGTTCCCTCTGAACATCAGGAAACACTTTTCCACAGTGACATTGACAGAGCACGGGCACAAGTTGCCCAGAAAGATTGTGGAGTCTCCATCCTTGGGGATGGTCAAAAGTCAGCTGGCTGGAGGTGTCCCTGCTTGAGCAGGGGGTGGGATGGGGTGATCTCCAGAGGTCCCTGCCAGCCTCAACCCTTCTGTTTGATTCTGAGAATCTGGGAAAGTTTTGGAAGCGACAGAGCTGCTGTTTTCTTGCTGGAGCTGGAATCGTTTCCACCAAACTCAGTCTGTTTCCGTATCTGTCAGCCAGGCTTGGAGTAACAGTCTGAAACTCCGGATCAGCAACAGCGTTTCTTCCAAGGGACACGCAGTAGGTGCCACAATCGAGAAGCAGTGTTTGGTTGTCAGTCACATTCTGTCTGACGATGCCGTGTCAGAAGGACCGGGTGGACTTTCTGGTGCTGCTTGTGTGATGGCAAAACGTCTCTTGCCAAACCACCAAAGAGCATGACTCAAGGGAGACCGTGGCCACTCTTGCTGGGGGACAAAGCTGAGGGACCTGTGGCAGGGTGTGTGTCCTGAGCTTCTCCCTACCACGTGATGGGTGCTGGTGCCTCCAGGAAGGTTCCTTCAGAGAAATCCTCTCCAGGTGCTCCGTGGGTGCGGTGTGTGTGTGAGAGACAAATCTTCTCAGAGCAAGGGGGACACTTCACAAACCCTTTCTTCCACAGCCGAAGGGAAAGGCAGCTCCAGCACCAGAGACAAACCAGCTGGGGAAAAAAAAAAGAAAGGCATAAAAGCCTCCTTTTGGGATTGGAGCCTTGTGGACAGGAACAATTTAACAGCCGTACAGTTAGGAGGAAAGGCTAACAGGTTAACTGCAAAGCTGCCAAATACATTTCATTCCTGAGGGGATCAGTTTATAGCACATTTTGAAACAGCAGGAAGTTCCTCCATGCAAAAACCTTTCTGTAGCCTAAAGCAACAAAAAATCTGATATTCAAAGGGGGAAAATGCCCGATATGTAAAAGATATTTTCATGATAATGTGTGAAACACCTTAGTGTGTTCACCGGAGACAGGCAGGAGTGTGGCCAGGCAAACCCTGGGTGATTCCCACAGCTCCAGCACAGCCCCGTGGGCTGGGATCAGCCATGGCCCCTGGTCCAGCTCCTGCTGCAGCCACAAACACCTCAGCTCCCCCAAAACCGGCCCCCAACACCTCGCGCTGCGGGTGCGCCGCTGGGACAGTGGAGGAGAAGGAGGAGGAGGAGAAGGAGGAGGAGGAGGAAGAGAAGGAGGGTTGCTTAAACCTACATGGAGAATCCTTCAGCTAGAACTCAACTGACAGAAAGTGATTCTCTTCTGATCAGCCCCTTGAGGGCGCGGGGAAATTCAAGGAGCCGCGCGGGGTGTTTGGGGCGGCTCGATGTGTCTGAGGTAATTGTGGGAGCTGTTACGGTCTGTTCGTTCACTTGTGGTGGTTTGAACGCACGTCCAGCGTGGGGAAGGGACCTCTGGCTTCCCTCAGGAAGGACGGTGGCTTCTTGAGCCCAGAGTCCACTCTTGTGAGGAAGCTCCTCCGTAGCAGGACCCAACACTGCTTCTGATGGAGGTGCTGTCAGATGGTCAGGTCTTTTTCACCGTGTCCAGGTGCTGTCGAGTCTGGATGCTCCCGGGGGCTAAAATACCTGTAAGAAGCATGAGACATGGAGTTGAGTCCATCTCAAATAGTTATTTTCACCAGGGAGAGCAGGCGTGAGGCCTCAGAAATGTCATCCAAAGGTGTGCCATCAGGTTTGCACTGCACTGTTTCTGGAGCACTTATTTATCTGTGGGACACCCAAACCCAAGCAGCCCCCCCGCAGGACCTGACCGGAGGAACACCACACATGGGCAAAGCCTCCAAAGAAACCCCACGTCAGCTTGGTGGCTCCTAGAGCAGTTGCTGGTTGCAGAGGCAGCACGTGAGATGGGAGGACACGTCCTCCCTCTGCTGCGGAGGCTCATTGGACCAGAGGGTCCCTCTCCCCGGTGTCCTTTGGTTGCACGATGCCCACCGCTGGGCTCATTCACCCGGCGTCCCTCTCCCGTCCCTGTGATGGATCCGAGGTGCAGCTGGGAGGGATAAACAGATAACCAGATAAACGGCTGCTGCAAAGAGAAGACCCGTGATCCCCAGGGGCAGGGTCTCCATGCAGCAGAGGAAGGGGCTGCCCCTCTTCCACAGTGACTGCGTTTTATTTGGGCTGCCCCCCCCGCGCCCCATGGGGAGCCCTCTCCTCTGGTGCTGGGGGCCCCGCGTGTCTCAGGGAGGAGGAGGAGGAGGAGGAGGAGGATGTGGGCATCGCTCAGCAAAATCACGATTATCCACTGGAGACGTGAGGAAGCTCCTCGGCTGCTGAATAAACACGGCCGAGTGTGTTTTATTCATAACATCCCCGCCGCCCCGGCTGCTGCTCGGAAACAAGCCCCGGGTCCAGCCACCCTGGCTGCAGCCCAATTCAGCCGAGCAGAGCACGAAACCCGCTCCTCCGGGCCCCCGGGTGCTGCGTGGCTGGGCTGGTAAAGGGGGTGAGGAAACACCTTGTCAGCGTGTGTGGAAACATGCCAGGAGACGCTCCGCTCCCGACGGGTGGAGAACAGAAAACCCCTTCCCCGCAGCTTTTCCCACGTTTTCTGCTTGGGAACACAGGTAGAAATGTTCCCCGAGCAGAGCCCGAACCTGGAGCAGCTGCATGACTGACACGGGTCTCTATCAAGCGGGCATTAACATGAAATATGATTAAGCTAATTAGCATCCTTTAATTGAAATAGAGCTTGCCCAAAGAGGGCAAACAGAAATGGTGCTATTCTTTGAAATGATTACAAAACTTGTTATAAATGTACCTCTGACATAATGGATGGAGGCTTTGGAGACATTTTGACTTAATAACTCCTTAACGATTAAAAAATGAGTGCGCTACGGAATCGATATGGCAGATCGGCCCTGGGTTGCAACCACGTAATTAACGCTTCCCCGGCGGTGCTGCTCTAGAGGAGCTGTGGGACGTGGGGCTGTTGTCATCTTCCCGTCACCCCTGCAAGGACCGGCCCTTGGTCCGGCGGCGGCACCTTCAAACGGCATGTGGAAAGCCACGGGTGCCAGGCTGCTGCTGAGAAAACACCCTGGACACGGTGCATTGAGCTGCGGGAGGGTGATAGCATCGGGGGGGGAGCTGTGGCTTCCTCGGTGGCCTTGGTGGCCCAGCGAGGGGGGGTGGGCTGTTAGTGGGTACCCTGGAGAAGCCAAGTGGCTGGAGTGGGGTCCCCGCTGCTGACAGTCTGTGTGCACCCAGCGGTGCTGGGGGGGGGTCACAGCCCCGTGCTGCAGCGTTCCCCCCCTGCATCGCCCGCCCTGCAGGTGCCGGGGGCTGCGTAGCCCCCCGGGCATGGCGTGCAGCGGGGTGGGGGGCTGCGGCGTTGGGGGGGTGCGCTGCCCCAGGCAGATATTTCAGTGCAGCTCCCCCCTTCCCCACGAGCTCCTCGTGACTGCGGCTGGAAACACTCCGGGGCCTTGCAGCCACCCCAGCCGGGCTTTAATGTCTCTGCGCTGACTAAAAATGATTCTGGAGTGACATTTACAAGTATTATAAGGAAAGGGTAGCTATTTATTTCTTATTAAGTGTTTTTTCCCTTGAGGGACTGTAACTTAGCGCGGCGCTGGCGCGGCAGGGCTGAGGCGGGCAGGCCTTGCGCCCCTTCCATCCCCCTGTGGCAGGGCCTGCTCTGCCGCCTGCCTTTCGGGCACCCCGGGGGTGGGGGGTGGGACAGGGGGTTCGGGCACCCCGGGAGGGGCCAGACACAAAGCCCTGCTCCTTCCCCCGGGGCGCTGGGTCACCCTTGGAGCGCTGCGCCCCGATGGTGAGGGTGCTCCTGGGGGAGCAGAGACTGTCCCAGGCCGAGGGACGCCACCCCCTCTCCTGGCTGCCCCCACTTTCCGAGGAGCGGTGTCCTTTGGGGTACGGCCGTTTCTGGGGTGACGGACGGGGCAGCTTCTCCTGCCGCGGCGGCTGCTCCCCACCGGCACCAGGCAGGGAGGGGCTGCGGGAGGGGACCCCCTGCCCCGCCATGCCCCCGTCCCTCCGGGGGGCAGCAGGAGGGTGGCTGGGGGCAGCCCCATGGGGGCTGTGGATGCGCTGCCCCACAGACCCGGGTGCCGTGGGGGCTGCGCGGGGCAGGGGGGGGGGATGTCCGCACCCAGCAGGGGCTGTGGATTCAGAGCGTGGGGCCTGCGGAGCGCGGGTGCTTCGAGCATAGTGCTGGTAGCTGCACAGTGCATGGT